>NC_088879.1:22422389-22503498 GCF_032884065.1 Artemia franciscana | reverse complement strand
AATTTTTCTGTTTTACCGAAGTCCCAGGATTTTACTTATATTCATTGGAGTGGTAGTACAACTAATATTGATAATGTTTTTTCTTCTAACCCAAGTGATCCTTTGCCTGTGGTTACTGTAATCGAAGATTTCCCCGTTAGTGACCACATGCCGCTTCAGTTCCTTATACCCCCTTTGGCTTCTCGTCCTTCCCCAGTTGGTTTTTCTGGTAATAAGCTTCCTAAATTTTTTGATCGGGTTGATTGGAATCCAAATTTTCGACCGCTTTACCAAAAAAGAGTTGGGACTTTAATTGATAAAGTTTATATCCCTGATAGTTTGGATTCAATGGACAGTAATCCTTTTTTGACTATTAATCGTCTTTATTTTGAACTAGCTGTTGGGGTGGCGCTTCGCACAACCCCAACACCTAGTTGGTGGGGGCGCTTCGCGCCCCCCCAGCCCCCCCGCGCGCGTAAGTCGTTACGCGCCATATTAGTTACGCACCATTGTAGTTGTGTCCCTGTGTCCCTGTGAATATATATATATATATATATATATATATATATATATATATATATATATATATATATATATATATATATATATATATATTTAACTACGTAAAACTTGCGAATATACAACATTCTTGGCTGTGTCTAATGATTGCCCTTGAGTTGCCTTGAGGTAATAAGCTTCCTAAATTTTTTGATTGGGTTGATTGGAATCCAAATTTTCGACCGCTTTACCAAGAAAGAGTTGGGACTTTAATTAATAAAGTTTATATCCCTGATAGTTTGGATTCAATGGACAGTAATCCTTTTTTGACTATTAATTGTCTTTATTTTGAACTAGCTGTTGGGGTGGCGCTTCGCACAACCCCAACACCTAGTTAGTGGGGGCGCTTCGCGCCCCCCAAGCCCCCCCGCGCACGTAAGTCGTTGCGCGCCATATTAGTTACGCACCATTGTAGTTGTGTCCCTGTGTCCCTGTGAATATATATATATATATATATATATATATATATATATATATATATATATATATATATATATATATATATATATATATATATATATATTTAACTACGTAAAACTTGTGAATATACAACATTCTTGGCTGTGTCTAATGATTGCCCTTGAGTTGCCTTGAGGTAATAAGCTTCCTAAATTTTTTTGATCGGGTTGATTGGAATCCAAATTTTCGACCGCTTTACCAAGAAAGAGTTGGGACTTTAATTAATAAAGTTTATATCCCTGATAGTTTGGATTCAATGGACAGTAATCCTTTCTTTACTATTAATTGTCTTTATTTTGAACTAGCTGTTGGGGTGGCGCTTCGCGCTACCCCAACACCTAGTTGGTGGGGGCACTTCGCGCCCCCCCCCCAAGCCCCCCCCGCGTAAGTCGTTACGCGCCATATTAGTTACGCACCATTGTAGTTGTGACCCTGTGTCCCACCTGTGAATATAGATATATATATATATATATATATATATATATATATATATATATATATATATATATATATATATATATATATATATATATATATATATATATATATTTAACTACGTAAAACTTGCGAATATACAACATTCTTGGCTGTGTCTAATGATTGCCCTTGAGTTGCCTTGAGGTAATAAGCTTCCTAAATTTTTTGATCGGGTTGATTGGAATCCAAATTTTCGACCGCTTTACCAAGAAAGAGTTGAGACTTTAATTAATAAAGTTTATATCCCTGATAGTTTGGATTCAATGGACAGTAATCCTTTTTTGACTATTAATTGTCTTTATTTTGAACTAGCTGTATATATATATATATATATATATATATATATATATATATATATATATATATATATATATATATATATATATATATATATATATATATATATATATATATATATATATATATATATATACATATATATATATATATATATATATATATATATATATATATATATATATATATATATATATATATATATATATATATATATATATATTTTTTTAACTACGTAAAACTTGTGAATATACAACATTCTTGGCTGTGTCTAATGATTACCCTTGAGCTTTGTTGATGGTGATTGCTAATCGAACATTCCCTGTGTCCCCGTCGTCATTTATATATCCCCCTGTCCACCCGGCGTCCCCGTTGTAGTTGTTTCCCTGTGTCCCGGTCGTCATTTGTGTCCCAGTGTCCCAGTCTGTAATTTCTCTTTGAGTGTCGTGGTCGTCATTTATATTCCCTGTGTCCCGGTCGTCATTTTTGCCCTGGTCGTCATTTGTGTTCCGGTGTCCCGGTCTGTAATTTCTCTTTGAGTGTCCTGGTCATCATTTATATTCCCTGTGTCCCGGTCGTCATTTGTGTCCCGGTGCTTTGTTGATGGTGATTGCTAATCGAACATTCCTTGTGTCCCGGTCGCTTTCTCTTTGAGTGTCCCGGTCGTCATTTATATTCCCTGAGTCCCGGTGTCCCGGTCTGTAATTTCGTCAGTCGACAAACATGACGTCAGTCGACACACAAACATGACGTCACTCGACAGACACACAGACAACTTATTTTTATATATATACTAGCTGTTGGGGTGGCGCTTCGCGCCACCCCAACACCTAGTTGGTGGGGGCGCTTCGCGCCCCCCCAAGCCCCCCCCGCGCGCGTAAGTCGTTACGCGCCATAATAGTTACGCGCCATTGTAGTTGTGTCCCTATGTCCCACCTGTGAATATAGATAGATAGATATATATATATATATATATATATATATATATATATATATATATATATATATATATATATATATATATATATATATATATATATATATATATATATATATATGGTTTTAACTACGTAAAACTTGCGAATATACAACATTCTTTGCTGTCCCATTGTCTTTGCATATAAATAGATTGTCAGGTTTACCGACTCTTGAACATGCAACATATAATGGTCCATGGGAAAACAATCTGTATTCAGATCTATACCTCATGATTCTAATGATTGCCCTTGAGCTTTGTTGATGGTGATTGCTAATCGACCATTCCCTGTCCCGGTGTCCCGGTCGTCATTTATATCCCCCTGTTTCCCCCGGTGTCCCCGTTGTAGTTGTGTCCCTGTGTCCCGGTCGTCATTTATATTCCCTGTGTCCCGGTCGTCATTTGTATCCCGGTGTCCCGGTCTGTATATACATTCGTTTTTTAGTTTTGTTTTTCTCCTTTATTTTTTTCCTTTTTTTTTCCTTTTTTAGTTTATTTAGATTTTTTAGTTTTTTTATTAGTTTTTAGTTTTTTTTTCTTTTTTTTTTGTAGTTTTTACCTTCTTTTTAGTTTTGTTAGTTTTTTTTTTTACTTATGTCCTGGTCGTCATTTATACTCCCTGTGTCCCGGTGCTTTGTTGATTGCTAATCGAACATTCCTTTTGTCCTGGTCGCTTTCTCTTTGAGTGTCGTCATTTATTTTTTTCTTTTTTAGTTCTTTTAGTTTTTACCTTTTTTAGTTTTTTTTAGTTTTTTAGATGAAAATTTTTTTTAGTTTTTTCCTTTTTTTCTTTTTAGTTTTTTATTGGTTTTTACCTTTATTTTAGCTTATTTTTCAGTTTTTTCCTTTTTTTTAGTTTTTTTTTATTTTTTATTTTTTTTAGTTTTTTACCTTTTTTTAGTTTTTTTAGCTTTTTAGCTTTTTTAATTTTTTTATTAGTTTTTAGTTTTTTTTGTAGTTTTTGCCTTTTTTTAGTTTTTTCAGTTTTTTTTTTAGTTTTTTATTGGTTTTTACCTTTATTTTAGCTTATTTTTCAGTTTTTTTCCTTTTTTTTAGTTTTTTTTTAGTTTTTAGTTTTTTTAGTTTTTTACCTTTTTTTAGTTTTTTTAGTTTTTTTAGTTTTTTAGCTTTTTTATTTTTTTTATTAGTTTTTAGTTTTTTTTGTAGTTTTTGCCTTTTTTTAGTTTTTTTAGTTTTTTAGCTTTTTTATTAGTTTTTAGTTTTTTTTGTAGTTTTTGCCTTTTTTTAGTTTTTTTAGTTTTTTAGCTTTTTTATTTTTTTTATTAGTTGTTAGTTTTTTTTGTAGTTTTTGCCTTTTTTTAGTTTTTTCAGTTTTCAGTTTTGTCACCTGATCCAGTTTTTTCAGGTGACGTCACCTGATCCACAGATCCACAGATCCACAGACAACTTATTTTTATATATATAGATAGATTAATCCATTGCTTAAAGTATGGTGCTGCGGCAGTTTTTCCTACTAATAGGATACGGTTGGGCGCACAGAAACCTTTTTGGAGCCTCAATCCTTTTTTGGTAAATTCTAATAAGGCGGCTAAACAAGCGTATTGGGAATGGCGGGCGCTTGGTAAGCCTAGAGACTCGCATCCAGTTTTTTTACTAATGAAAAAGAGAAAGGCCGAATTCCAAGCGGAGCTCCGTCGTCATAATAACCTGGTCATAGAAGAAGCTTCTTCAAACATTGATAACGACAAGGACAAGAGTCTCCTTTGGAATGTTCTCCGAGGCAATAGGCGGATTAACATGCCTGATACTAATTCCACACCATCGCTAAAAGAGTGGAAAAATTATTTTTCTAAGTTGTCGACTTCGTACGATTCTAACAGTGTTGTGTTGCAATTAGATGAAAGGTTGAAGAATTTTTCAACTGATTACAGGGTTTCTGAGAATATGTTACGTGGAGCAATCAAAACGTTAAAGGCGCAGTCGGCTGAGGATCATGATGGCTTATTTGCTAATCACCTCGAACTTGCTCCTTCTTCTTTTCTTATTACTCTACTGGCATTTTTCAACCTTTTACTTACTACTGGTTTAGTACCATCGTCATTCTATATTGGCATAGTTACGCCTATTCCTAAGAGCGGGAAAAAAGACTTGTCATCTTGTAGTTCCTGGAGGCCAATTACTAGGGGTTCTATGATTGGGAAAGTGTTTGAGTTGTGTTTGAAGGATCTTCTTGAAATTCTTGACACTGGTTCTAATCAAGTTGGTTTCAAGAGAGGTTTGGGATGTGACCACGCCCATGCATCTTTCAGCAAAGTTATTGAAGAAGCGAGAATCTCTGGTCAACCGCTATACGCTCTCTTGATTGATATCAAAGGGGCCTTTGATAACATTTCTCATGCATCTGCTCTGCTCACTTTAATCCATGCTGGATTGCCCCTAGCTGTCATACGAGTCCTTCGCTCTTGGTATTCTGGTTTAAAGATCCGTATCTGTCCGAGTTCGTCTTCATCTCAGTCCAAATTAATTCAAGTGGGTAGAGGAATTAGACAAGGAGGAATTATTTCTCCTTATATATTCAATTCTTGTTTAGCTACTGCCCTTAATTCTCTTTCCTGCTCTTTTGTTTCATTATCTCGAAATATGTCTTACATTGCATATGCTGATGACATTATCCTTCTAAGCCGGTCCAAGTCTAGTCTTGTTTCTAATTTTAATATTTTAATTAATTGTTTAAAAGGTTTGGGCCTTTCTATCAGTTTTGAAAAATGTCAATTTTTTGTTGTAAATTGTTTAGATGATAATGTCAGGGCGACTCTCGATTGCGGCAATGGTGTTATTTTTCAGTCGTCGCCAATAGTCACTTATTTGGGATTACCTTATGCTGCTTCGAAAAGAGATTTTAAACCAGTTCTGGTTCAGCATGTTCAGATGAAACTACGCAAGGCATTTGGTCTTTTAATTCGTTTTCGGGGTCTTTACCGTCGGGACGTCCTTGTCGTATGTATAGTGCTGTTGCTCTGCCTCACGTATTGTTCCCGTCCCTCCTCTTCCGAAATTTCAGACCTTCTGATCTTTTTAAATTTTAAAGTATCTTATTTTAAATTTTGTAAATTTTTACTTGGTTTCCCCCTTTCTTTTAGTAACACTGAGATTGTTTTAAAGCTTAATGTGAAGCATCCTGTAGTCTGTATAAAGGAAAAATATAAAACATTTGAAGATAAGGCGAAAATTAACCTTTCAGGCCACAATTTATTTTCATTTTTTAGTAACAGTTCTGGCTCTTCATGATTTACAGGCTAAACTATTTAGCAAGGGTTTTTGTATCTTTTTTTTTTAAGTATTTGATCAATATTTGATAGGTTTTGATTGTAAGTGTTATCATTTGTTTTTTCTTTATATTATATTGTAGCGTACTCCTCATTTTTTAGGGAAATAAAGAAAATAAAAAAATAAATAAAATAAATATACTAATTTGATCTATATGGTACTCTACTCAGTATTGATTCAGAGTTCAAAGTGAACGCATTCGTCTTAAAGCGGACATTTTATTAGCATTATCAAACCATTATGCTTTTTAAGTTAATTCTAATCCCAGTTAAGCTAGTTCTTTCGCAATATTTGTCGATAAATTACAGTTCCTGACCTATAACAAAAACCTTACTCAGCATTACAATAGTGAAAGATAATCCTGTGAAAATAATTACTGAATTATTTTTAATGATTAATATATTTGCCAATTTCAATAATAAGCCAGCAGAAAAGGGGAGGTTTTCTGTCACAAGTCCCGTCGTACCTGCAGGGAGTGGTGTCTTCCTGAAACTGCGGAAAATAGTTAGAATAAACCTACGCTTCCCTTACTTCTTGGTATCTAAGCATTCTAAATTAGCCTACTTTACGATTACGTTTCGATATCATCTGTAATTCCTGAAACTAAGTCAATAATAAAATTGTTTCATTCTTTTAAATTCTTTACATTCGTTTTTCAAAATTTGCAAATAAAATTTAAAAAAATAAGAAATTTCAAATACTTTTTGTAACATCGAAACTGTTGAAATAAAAGGGATATCTATCTAAAATGTAAAGCGCACGTGGACATTATGAACGTGTTAGTCGCCTGCGTTGTCTCATTTTATTGATATACTAGTGTTGAAATTGTCTCTTTTTGTAATAATTTTTTGTCAGGTTCCCATTCAATGGGTATGTTTTTCGTCAAATCACTTCAGTCATTTTCTACAGCCCATTCTTTCATATGTAATTTTGCCACCACATAATGTAAAGGGAATTCATCACATAAGCTTTTTCCACACAGAATTTAAGATATTCACCCCCCAAAAAATTTATGCCAAAAAAAGCTTCCTGTGTCTACTGCTCTTTAGGGGCCTTCCCCAGGCCACTCAGCGTGTCCCCAAGTGGCGATATGGGAACGCCCTACAGATATGTGGGTACCTCAATAGGAGGCACGGACCAAGGGGGGACTTTGGTCACCCTGGCCCGGGGCCAAAAATAAAGGTTGCGGAGGAAGAAGGCCCCTCAAATGTACACTCAACAATACCCACCGGTGTGTCCATACGTTCCATGGGGTACAAACCTTCTCCCAGTATTGAGTGAAATTGTAGAACACCACCGTGGGAGGATCCTCTATAGGAGAACAACTGCGGCAGGGCGTAAGATCCAGATCTATGGACAACAGCCTCTGCAAAGGACTGCCTCGACCCTTTCGGGGTACCTGCAAGACTGGGGACCTTACGGTCAACTTTATTCCCACTTAAGGAGTGGTACCCCTCGAGGAAATTATAGCCTAGTAAACGACCCAGCATTTGCACGTGATTCTGGTTATTGGTTAATTCTTCTGGGCTTTATCTGTTTTGACGGGCGTTTTCAGGCTGAAAACCTCTTCTTAGCTAATTTATCTACTATGGGTTGCCTCCCTATAGTAGCATAATATATGTAGGCATGAATATATAATGAGTCGGAAGTAATAGGCTAGGGATTGTCTGTGCAGGATTTCGACTCTTGTTGATAGAAGAACATCGCCAAGTGCTGAAAACCATGTTGTGACCGAGATGAGCCCAGGATTACACAAAGCCTCCATTCATACCGGGGGTCCCATGGACTTCTTGCTGTCTGGTTCTAAGCCGGCTTAAACACTTCGACGAAACTTGAGAAGATATGTTGATCCCCGTCCTGCATAAGTATCCGGGATCATTGCTTTTCTTGAGGCCAAAATAATTTCAATGATCTAAAGAACATGAAGATTGGAGCTTGGAATGGTACGACGTTAAACAATGACAATCGTATCGAAATTTTGACTGACGAATTCAGACGATTCGAACTAGACTTATTAGGAGTTTCAGAAACTCATATCCCAGGAGTAGGAAGCATGAAAATAGGTGATATAAAATTTGTTTACTCAGGCAGGAAGGATGGAATACATACACAGGGAGTAGGAATCATGATGAATAAGGAAGCTACTGAGTCTTGTATAGACTGGGGAGGTATTAATAATAGAATATTAATTGTTCATTTTATAACTAAAAAGTTCAAGATATCAGTTATAGCAGTATATGCAACTGTTGAACCGACTGACGGAGATACTAGTGAATCAGATGAATTTTAGTTACAGTTACAGGAGCAAATATACAGGGTCGTTGGTAGAAATATGGTGTTTTCACTAGGAAATTTTTACGCCCAGGTCGGTAAAAATGGGTATAGATGGTATCCTATCCTAGGTAAATTTAGTATAGGAAAAGAAAACAGTAATGGCAACAGACTTTTGCAATTTTGTAGGTACAACAATCTAGTTATAGCCAATACGGTGCTTGTTCATAAAATGGCCCATAAGTTGACATGGTACTCACGTGATGGTAAGACACCAAACCTATTGCTTATTTTATAGTAAACCGAAGACTGACAGGATCAATACAAGATACTAGGACATATAGGAGTGATGTTATTAATGTTAAAAGTAAAGATCACCATCTAGTAGTTTCTAGGATTAATTTAAGGCTGAAAAATCGGAAGGGTAACTACCTCCCGGGAAGTTATGATGTTAATATACTCCAGGATGATAATTTGAGAGAAACTTTCCAGAAACAGTAGAATACTAAATTGAGAGTTTGAAATTTGACAGTGTGGAAGATGGGTGGAATAATTAAAAAAAAAAGTTGAAGTTGCTGATGGTGTTTTAGGGAAGAAAGTTAAAAATGCATGTAGGAATGTTTGTGAAAAAGCTTTCTGTTTAATAGAGAGGAGAAGGGGTTTGTCCAAGAATTATCTGAGTGATAGATCATACGAAAACTAAAGGAATGTAAAAAAGTGGAGAAAGCATTAAAATACAAACTAAGAAGGTGTGAAGTGGAGGCCATCGATCAAATTGCCGAGGGTCTGGAAGATGCAGCTAGACGGCATAATGGTAAAATACTTTACTGGCATGTGAATAAATTAAGAGGGAGTAGTCAATCCAGACATGTCACAGTCAAAGATAAGAACGGGACACAATTTGTGATAAGGAAAGAGCTAAAGAGAGATGGGCAGATCATTTTGAGAAAGTGCTTTACCAAGATCCAGTTTGAAGAAAAGATATAGAGGAAAATGAAAAAGTTTGTGATACCTTGGATGTGAGGGAAGATCTGTTTTGTGAGGAAGATTTGGCGACAGTACTAAAAGGATTAAAAGATAATAAGGCTCCTGTTGCTGATAGTGCAGTGTGGTAAATGAATATCTTAGATATGGTGGCTCTGAGGTCAGAAATAAGTTACTGAAGAAATCATTAAAATATGAACTAAGGAGGTGTTAAGTGGAGGCTATGGAAAAAATTGCCGAGGATCTGGAAGATGCAGCTAGACGGCATAATAGTAAAGAAATTTACTGAAATGTTGACAAACTGAGAGGAAGTAGTCCATCCGGAACTGTCACAGTCCGACAGACTGAGAGATGCTGTAGACAAAGTTTTAAGAGAAGAACAGTGGGGTTTTAGAAAAGAGTTGATGAAATCAATTGAGAAGTGCCTTAGTTGTCAAACATCTTTGGTCCTCAGTTTTCTATATTATAAGCAAACGTTCGATTCTGGTGATACAAGACCTTTAGAAAAGAACTTATCCTTGTATGGTATACCAGACAAATACATTAAAGTGATTAGTGCTATGTACGAAAATAACACTGCTGCGGTTAAGGTAGGAATTGAGGTTAGCAGCTGAATTTGAATTAAATCAGGAGTTAAGCAGGGTTGTGTTTTATCCCACTTTGTATGGATCATTTTGATGGACTTTGCCTTAAGGAGCACAGGAAAGGGAATGGGAGACCATAGAATAAAATGGGGAGGAAAAAATCTCCTGGACTTCGATTATGCTCATGATTTAAGCATCCTAGATGAAAGTTTGAGCCAAATGAAAGAACTTTTAGAGGTTTTGCGAGTTCAGGATGCTAAAATGGGTTTGAAAATTAATGTTAAGAAGATTGAGTCACTAAGGCTATGAATAAATGAAGATGAAAAGGTAACGTTGGGTAACAAAAAGATTGATCAGATGGGTAGCTTCGCTTACCTTGATAAGATTATTAGTACAGACGGTGGGAGCAGTGAAGATGTTAAAAATAGAAGTCAAGGTTCAGGTTGTTTTTTCACAGAAAAAAAAAGTTCGGAAGAATAGAAAGATAAGTTTGCATTCCAAGATTAGAATATTGGAAGCTACACTGATGACAGTGGTCAAATATGGATCTGAAGCATGGGCGCTCCGAAAAGATTTACTAGATGTTTTCCAGAGAAATCGCCTACGGTACGTTCTGAGTACCCAGCTGACTAACCGTATTCTCAACAGCAGGCTGTACGAAAAATATGGTTCAATCCCATGTTCTAGGGCTATAATGAAAGAAAGGTTGAGATGGCTAGGGCACGTTCTGCGGATGAAGGATGATAGATTGCCGAAGATTATCATTCTGGCCAACCATCTAGGGCTAAACAGAAAGCAGGTCGTCCTCGTCTGGAGTGGGAGGATGTCATAAGGAGCGTGCGTAGCTGTGTTAGTAGTAGTAGTAGTTTTGGACCGCCCGTGGACCATAATTCTTGGATTACGCTTAAATACTGAAAGGCAAAAATGAATAAAATTCTCGTTTTGAATGCTGTTCTGAATTTTATTACGCGATCACTATCCAACGCTGCGAAAAGAGATTGCATTATAACCTCGCCTGTGAATTTCTTTAGGCATGACCCGATCTTTCCATTAAAGAAACTTCCTTGTTCCAAAGTTACTGCGAAAGACCGAGTCATCAATCATATCAAAAACGACAAAAAAATTATTGACATGTGTAAACTCCTCGTCTCAGCCACCAAAGAGAAGAGAAATATACCGCGTTTTGTTATTTTTAATCCATGTAAAATTCCAATAGTCGGCGATGCTGTTTCTGCTACTGTAGCTACAAAAGTAAACGTGGTTTCCCGTAAGCTAGATGGATTTATTGATATCACGACCCTCGCGCTCTCAAATGTGAACTCCTCGAGTGCTGAACATGTTAACGATAAGTCAACCTCTGCTGCTTACAATTCACAAAGCACAAAACCGTCGTATGTTATAGGGCTAAAACTTGTCAACAAGATATCAAGGATCCTCTGGACCGTAAACAATTTATTGACAGCATATGCAAAGAAATTTCCAATGATAATACGAGTACGAACCGATCAAATAACGACCGGAAAATCGTTGTGTGCTAAAAATCAGTGACTAGTAGAGTAGTTGCGCATGAAAGCTGCTCAACCACCTATGAGTTCTTCTATGAGATAATCAGTCTTTGCAGCCTTCGTTAAACAAGCACCCAAATCCTTAGACTGTTCTAGCCTTTAGCAAGCAATCCCCAAAAGCCCAAAGATAAGCTAGTGTGGCACCTCTTGCACCTTTAAATTACAGCTCAAATCTCATAGTGACCCTAACTTTTCCCCAAAGAATTAGTGCGTATTGGTTATGGACGTCTGCCTGTTCAGGAATTTATTTTTCTTACCTGTCGATACATTAAGTGTCATAAGGTATGCCACCTAGCAGTGAATTGCCAATCAAGTTGTAGAAGGACAAAGATTTCACATACATTCACAATTCCCCGTAAACATCCAACGTAGACGTGTTGCGCCTTTTCCATGCTTAGAGGTCTCCCAACCAAAGGTTCTTTGTCATTATTTAATATCTGAAGACCTTCCCGTATCGTTTTCTCTCCCTCCAAATAAAACTTCTCATAGTGTTTCTAAAATTCTTTCCAAGATTAAGGCACCATTTGTCATGCTAATCAAGCAATCACCGCTCCTGACGGAGGAAAGAGTATTCTCCATGATATTTTTGTCCAGAAATATACTACGTTTTACAATATGCAGGATCTGGCACTGTTTCATTGAGGCGTTGCCATCTAGGAACTGTTTCTAAGTTACAGGAAAATCAAAGTGTATTTTAACTCCATGCTTCAAAAAGTTTCGGCTACATCTGTGGATTGAATACGACCGAACACAGTCCGGTCCTGCTTATTCCATCCACATCACAACAAAGAAGAAGTTTGCCAACGAACTTCAGAATCACCTCAAGCAAATTACAGAGAAGACATCACAAAAAATCGAAGTTAACCTTTGTCCATCGCTCCGTCCAAGGATTCCCAAAACTTCCCTTTCCGCTGCCGATGTTTCTTTATCTGATTAATATTATTTCTATGAGGCTGAGTTCTCTCCATCAGACCCCCAATTTGAACATAAATATGTTGAAGAAGATGACTAACGTTTCCATGTATCCCCTGGCTCTGATCATACAATATCCGTAACGTCCGAGGCTGATGCTATTATGCACCTTAAGACAAAGCTGTCACGAGGCATAGATGAAATTCACGCTCTACAGAGATCTTTCTCTATTCAAAAAAAACAAAAAACAAAACAAAAACCTCTAATCAATGTACGTTTTTAACCCGAAATATATATTAACCAGTTTATGCAAGCTTTATGAACTACCGTTCATAAAAGAGCTTGAAGAAAAACATTACACGCCTCCCCATCAATTTGGCTTTGAACACTGCATTGGATATGCAGACGCTCTTGCGATTGCTGCTAAAGCTCTGCTTGATGCTTCCTGTACCGATATTTAACTCGCCTTAGCCAGTCATGATGTACGCCCTCATGCTTTTGAGGGTTGCTAAAAGAGGAGTAAATCCTGCTATCATCAGATTTCAAAAGAATATGTATGCTAAGCTATGAGTCTGACTTAAATACCTCTAAAAAAGATGAAATGGCAAGGTAGCTCGATAGAACTTAGCAGTTAAGAAAAGAACCAGGCAAGTTTCCACTACCTTACCTTGCTATTTCAATAATTATGTCCTCAAAGCTAAAGACGGATACCTTGGTCAGATGCCTTGCGTCTTTTCTGGCCTCATTATACTGATAACATTTTTAACCTCAGTCACACTTAGCATTCGGTAAGATTTCCAAATCTTTCAGAATATTGTGGTATTGCTTTCACGAAGCTATATACTGGCATAAGGTATTAAGCAAGAAATTATCATCTAGTGGTTAGATTTACCATTCTATCTTAGGAAGAAACTACAATCTTCAAATATATACAAAAAAGAAAAAACAGTATGAGGTGTCCCTGATCTCTAGCTCCCACCTCCAAGAGAAATTGTCAAAAGTGCCAGAAACATTTTATGAACCAAAAGTATGCTTTTTTATCTTACTTTCTCGATCTACCCCTTATTATAATAGTTGTCTTCTTAAATAAACATCTCAACATTATATCACCTATAAATCACATAGCCTCCATCAGAAAGCTTATTTTCCACATAGCCTAGCAGGTTTAACATAGCTTCCATTTTTCACTGATTCTTTTTTTTTTAGAAGAAATCTTACCGATGTTTCTAGATTCTGTGTGAAAGCAACAGAAATCCATTCCAGTGCCAAATCTAGGATTTCATCCCCTCTTTTCCAATTGCAAAGGGCGTCAACAAGATACCCATAGTCAGCCTCTTGTGCAGAATCTGCCATCTCCCGAATAGCTTTGAAGGCGAAGCCACACATATGCGTCCAACGACTTGACGAGCCCAAAAGACTGTATATAAATACCAAAATTTTGACATCTGAGGATGAATGCTGGCAAGAAAAAAAAAAGGGAATCATATAAACGAGAATTTTTGAACTGACAGAGATATTATTCACAATAATAATAATATTCCTATTCCAAATCAAGAGCACCTGGATCCCTAATGTGATAAATAAAAAAAAACAAGTTTTTTTTAACGGAAAGTAAGGAGCGACATTAAAACTTAAAACGAACAGAAATTACTTCCTATATGAAAGGGACTGCTTCCTCATCAACGCCCCGCTCTTTACGCTAAAGTTTGACTCTTTCTCTTAACTCTACTTTTTAAAACAGTAAAAAACTTTAGAGTAAAGAGCAGGGTGTTGATGAGGAAGCAGCCCCTTTCATATACGAAGTAATTTCTGTTCGTTTTAAGTTTTAATGTCGCTCCTTACTTTTCGTTAAAAAAAACTAATTTTTTTATTTAATTTCTGAACGTTTTTGAATCAATGCATGTTTTGATTTCGGCTCTCCGCAGATGAATAATTAAAACGAAATTTGCATATTTATTTTTTTTTGGCTAATTGGCTTTCTCATAGTTTTGATCGAATGATTTTGAGAAAAAAAAGGAGCGGGAGAGGAGGCCTAATTGCCCTTCGGTTTTTTGGTTACTTAAAAAGGCAACTAGAACTTTTAATTTTGGTACGAATGTTTTTATTAGTAAAAGATATACATAACTTAAAAATTAGCTTACGTAACGAACTTCTGTATTCTCATGTTTTTATTACGTATATGAAGGGGTTCACCACCTCGTCAGTACCTTGCTCTTTACACTAAAGCTTAAATTTTGCCCCAATTTCTTAAGAATGAACCCTGAATCACAAAGGCCGTAGAATAAATAGTTGAAATTACTAAAAATGCTTTAGCGTAAATAGCGAGGTATTAGGAGGAGGTGAGCCCGTCATATGCGTAATAATTTCTGTTCGTTTTAAGTATTAATGCTGCTCCTTACTTTCAATTGAAAAAACTTTTTCATATTTATTTTTTATTGTTTTTTTTTTCAAATAATGCTAGAAAATCCTGCGCTCCCTTCATGAAACTTTTCTTCCCCCATGACAAATTCCTCCAAGGAATGTTCCCCCAACATATTCCCCTCTTCTCAATCCCCCCCAACCTAAAAATCCCCCGGAAAACGTCTGTACACTTCCAAATAACCATTACTATATGTAACCACTGGTCAAAGTTTGTAACTTGTGGCCCCTCCCACGATAACTGTGGGGGAGTAAGTCGTCCCTAAAGACATAGTTATAAGGTTTTTTGACTACGCTGAATAAAATGGTTATCTCAGAATTTTGATCCGGTGACTTTGGGAAAATGATTAGCGTGGGAAGGGGCCTAGGTGCCCTCTAATTTTTTGGTCACTTAAAAAGGGCACTAGAACTTTTCATTTCCGTTAGAATGATCCCTCTCGCATGATTCTAGGACCACTAAGTCGATACGATCACCCCTGGAAAAAAAACAAATAGAAAAACAAAGAAACAAATAAACACGCATCCGTGATCTGCCTAAAGGCAAAAAATACAAAATTCCACATTTTTGTAGATAGGAGCTTGAAACTTCTACAATAGCGTTTTCTGATACGCTGAATAGGATGGTGTGATTTTCGTTAAGATTATATGACTTTTAGGGGTTGTTTCCCCCTGTTTTCCAAAATAAGGCAAATAAGATGAAACTTGATGAAACTTTTGTATTTAAAATCAGCATTAAAATGCGATTCTTTTGATGTAGCTATTGGTATCAAAATTCAATTTTTTAGAGTTTTGGTTACTATTGAGCCGAGTCGCTCCTTACTACAGTTCGTTACCACGAACTGTTCAAGAACTGTTTGATAAAAAAAAAAAAATACACAGAAAATATCATGAATGAGATGAAAGAGCACGTAAAATCCACAAAGAAAAAACTCAAGTTCTTTTCTAATATATAGAAAATTTTCTAATATATATAGAAAATCTAATATATAGAAAATATATATAATATATTATATATATAGAAATATATATATTTATTTATTTATATATATATATATATATATATATATATATATATATATATATATATATATATATATATATATATATATATATATATATATATATATATATATATATATATATATATATATAATGACGAAGACCACACTGCCTTTCCATAATACAACAACAAAAGAGAGAATAATGAGGACTTTTTTCCCAAGACAGTGAACCAACAAAACCTATTTGAATATTTCGGCCCTATATCTAAGGGCCGTCTTCAGCAAAGAAAAAATAAAAAACAATAAAACACTTACAATAAAAGTTCTCAGTTAAAAATCCATTTGTTTTTATTTTAAAATAGCCTTGGCATCATTAATGATATGTATTATATTGTATTAAGTCACTCTCTCATTTCATGGCATTCAATTGAATTTATCAATTGAATATTATGTGTGCAATTTATCATTACCTTGCATTTCAAATACATTAAACTGGAAACTGGCTTAGCATAAAGACCCGAAGGAAAGAGGTCAAAAACCAAATTAATAAAAAAAACTTTTCCAACCCTGTCGTGGATAAGTTTATTACAATTAACGTAAATTTGGCGTCGAATAGGCAATTACAATTATTTAACTGTACTCAAAAGCACTTATTGAAGCCTATTGTGATTGTTTTTTTTTGTTTTTTTCTATTGTTCTTCAGAGCTGAAAGCTGTAATTTGTCCTTACAAATTCTTAAAATTGTCCTTAAAATTCTTGGCATATTTATCTATTAGTATAAGAAAAGAATATTTTTGGTGAGTTACAAAGGTTCTACGGGATTGCAAGATTTTTTATAGTACTTTTTGCAAGCAATTCATTCCAATGTCAAAATGGCGTTTAACATACAACAATAATTATGTGTATTCAATAGCTTATAGCAATTTACTGCAATAGCTCTGTTGAACCCGTGGGAGCATTCTATAGCGTTTAATTAAAATCTCAAGTTATTCAGAAATTTATGCTCATTCTAGGTTTCGCTTTTTTCTTAACACCTGAACAACTAAGCAATTGGCGCGAAAATACTTTTTCCTTGTGCTTTATAGGCCAAGTAAAGCATTCTTATTCAGTAAACATTGATCACAACAAAAAGAAAATAAACGTATTTCAGCAGCTATTAGGCCAACTTAACCTGTCCCACAAAAAAAAACGAAAGTGAGTAACTTTCGTAGCCGATAGTTGTAATGATACAGAATGCAGTGACGATCTATGCCTGTTATATATGTAGAAAAAAATCCAAAAGAAGAGTAATCACTGGTTATTATTTGACACAATAATACTATGGTAGAAAACACGTTCAAAATTGCTTCATCATTCAACTATCGTGCAGATATAGTAAAACGCGTTTTATAGGATTTGATATATTCATTTTTTTAACATCAACAATTTACATCCAAAAACCAATATGATTCACCCAAAACCAAACGGTTGACGAGGGGTGAATCAAGCTAAAAAATACATACATATAACATCATATGTTATAATGAGAAAAAATAAGAAAAAATAATAAGAAAAAATAAAAATATATAAAATAAAACGAAAATAGTAAAAATAATACTACGGGGGCAATAACTATATACCATGTCCAAACTGTGGGGTCATACTTACCCAACCAATAAACAATTGATTCAAATCAAAACAATTCACCTCCAAACAAACAAAACTAAATTTCATACTTATTTAGTAGTTTTTCTTCTAATTTTCCTTTGAAGTCACTAAAATTTTCTATCTTCTTCATTTCATTTTCCAAATTATTCCAAAATTTTAAACCCTTGATAAAAAAAAAGTGGACGCGGCAGACAATACAGATGGAGCGCGACAATCACCCCTACCCCTAGTATTATGGCTGTGTATATTCCATCGCCTATAAAATAAACCGTTAGAACACTCCAACAACAGATTCATATTATATGTATACACAAACACTAAAAAACTGATGAAGACATGCTGCTGACAAAATTTTAAGTAAGATTACTTGGTTGAATGGTAAGATATTTTTTTGGTCAGATTTTGAGGTCAATCCTTTTTTGAGGGAATATCTTTCTAAGTGTGTAATGATTACTTAAGACATTCCAATTGACGGGGGGGGGGTCGCTATATTGAATTAAGTAAGGAAAGGAATACCTTAAAATAAGTTAGAAACAATCCAGCAGTGGCACCAAAATGTTTTCTCAGTTCAATCAGCTGTTCCGATCCCTTTTCATAAAGGTCGGCAATATTCACATAAACTGCAACAGCAACAATATCGATAATAACTAGAGCTTCTTCATGACTTAGAGCAGATTCATCCGTCTTTGCCGACTCTCCATCTGCTAAAACGTTAATTAAAAGAAACCTCGAAACAGATTATTCCACAGGATTTTCAACACAAATTAACTTCCTTAAGAGCGAAGGGACAGATATTAGAGTCCATCAAACCTTTCGAATAACTTTCTCTCAATCTTTATTTTTAAAATTAAATATAAAAAAACTAGTTTTTTTTTAACTGCAAGTAAGGTGCGACATTAAAACTTAAAACGAACAGAAATTACTTCGTATATGAAAGAGGTTGTCCCCTCCGCAACGCCTCACTCTTTACGCTAAAGTTTGACTCTGTCACAGCTCTACTTTTTAAAACAATAAAAAAACACGCATCCGTGATCTGTCTTCTGGCAAAAAGATACAAAATTCCATATTTTTGTAGATAGGAGCTTGAAACTTTCACGGTAGGGTTTTCTGATACGCTGAATCTGATGGTGGGATTTTTTGTTAAGATTCTATGACTTTTAGGGGGTATTTCTCCCTATTTTCTAAAATAAGGCAAATTTTCTCAGGCTCGTAACTTTTGATGAGTAAGACTAATCTTGATGAAACTTATATATTTAAAATCAGCATTAAAATTTGATTCTTTTGATGTGACTATTGGTATCAAAATTCTGTTTTTATATTTCTTCGTGGTAACGATCAAACAGTTCGTTACCAAGAACTGTTTGATACAGTAAGTACTTTCCGTTAGAGTAGAATATTTTCACCAGTCTAGATTTAGTGAAGTTGTCTGTTGAAAAAAATGGCAAGCTTCAAAATAATAACAAACATCAGATAGATTCACTAGGTGTGATTTCAGCCGTAATCGCTGCGACATTTAATAACGAACAAAGAAAAAGAAAAACCGTTTTGCCGCCATTTTCAAATTAAACAATGAGCTATGCATACTAATAGTGGCAGGAATGCACAGCAGGGCCGACGCAGGGACCTTAGTAGTCAAGAAGCGTCGTTAATTCTTAAATAATAATAAAAATACTAATAGTGGCGTCCTGTGGTGGCACAGTGGGTTTGACATTAGCTTTGTAATATGGGCCCAAGAGATAGAACCCGGCTGTAGTAACACATTGCACGGCCGACGCAAGGACCTTAGTAGTCAAGGAGCGTTGTTAATCTGATTACTTAATTACTTACTAATAATAAAGGAACAATTCTTCCTGGGTTAGCAAACCAGAGAAAACAAAATGGTGTCAAGTTCTTTTATTAAAAAGATTTTGGTTTTGTCTTGAAAAAAAAAAAAAAACATCACAAATCAATAGAGCCAGATTTGCTTAATCATTTTTTGTCTTAATTGAGGTCTCTTGGTCTTAAAATTTTAATTTGAGGTATCTACATGTTCAGACATTTTAAAGCAAATCACTGAAAAAAAGGAGATAATAATAATCGAGCTTTTTGTACTAAGAACCGATAAACAACCTTTCAAAATCATTGTTCTCGAAAAGATACCCTAATTCCTGAAAGTTTCAAGTTGTTCGAAGAAAAACAATATTTAGTCAATTAGGATTTCACGAATCGACACGACCGATCTTTAAAATATTTCTTTTCGATCTATTTGAGTGAAGAAAAATAAGGCACTATTTTTTAATATTCCAAATTTTTTGGTCGGGAATGATAAAAACGCTTAATGCAAAGTAACTGGACTTGATTAAAAGTATAATAGGGCTTAATGATAAAAAAAGTTCTCTCGTGCAAAACCCTTTTCGTTTGAGCTTTTTCGGTGCATAAGGGCAAGCTTGACACAATAGTTTACGGATACGAGTTTCAAGCTTTCAAGAAGAATTGTCTGTCCTATATTAAACAAACTATACGAACCGATTGGAGGCAAAAATGTGTTTGTACCCTTGACCTTTTCCCTGGGCATAATATCCCTAGTCCCCTTACCCCCAAAATCCTCAATGGAAGTTTTAGTAACATCCTCTAGTCGTTCCCAAGAAAATAAAGATACGGAATTGTGATAGCCAGGGTGATAATAGTCTTTTGATTTACCAAACTACCTCACCGTAAATAAACTCAAAGTTTCATTTGAGCCTGAAGTTCAAAAACTCTCAGGTGGATTAGAACAATACATTTTGTTTCCCCCACATCTCCTCACTCTTAAGACAAGTCATGAAAGCCCGTTGCTTCTTCATTTCCTCTGGCACTTTAAAAGTTCCAACCTAATCGCCACCTATTGTTCGCAAGATGCCACCGATATGCCATTTGGGTAGCCTAGATCCATAATTCCTATTAATTCACTCGATCTTCTCCCAAGTCAAAATTTGAGGCCCACTCTTGGGACCTAAAATTTGAACTCAAACCTCCAAGCTCTTCCCAAGACAATACAAATACGCCATTTTGAAAACAAGATAATTTGTTACCAGATACGTTATTTTTATCATCTAGCAACGCAGGCTATTTGTTGATTTAGATTCTGAATTAACCGTAGATAGATTTTATATCTCATATTGAGTTAAACGATAAATGAAATGTTCAGTCCTTCCATTCCTTTACCCCCTCCCCAAGTCGAAACTTCCCTTGACTCCCATAATATCCCTCTAGGGTTAAATTTAATACCCTAAAGCATTCCAGAAAATTAACGGACACACTATTTTCATATCTTTGTACCTTGTGTCTTTGGATTTACCTTGCTGCATAAACGCGGAAAAATCTCATGTCTCACTGAGGCTGCAAGAGCGAAGTACGTTTAGCTGCATTGAATAAGACAATTTTAGCCACTACCTCCCGAACACATAATTTGAAGTCCACTTTACACCCCCCCCACCCGATACTACTTGACATTCTGTGCTTTATCCTCACACTGTTCTCGAGATATTACAGATATGCTATTTTAGCATCATAGATACGAGTAGAGTTTTTAGATTTACCTCTGCCCCCTTCCCCAAGTCAAAATTTGAGGGCCATGAGACCCTAAAACACCCCCTGGAAGTTTAATCGACTTCTCAAGCCGTTCTTGAGATACTACATATGCCTTGTTTTTTTAACTGGCCAATTACAGTGTCTTTCGATTTACACTACTACTTAACAGTGAATATATTCTACTCCCACAGGAGACGGAAGTACCAAAATTTTGATTTGATCTGAGACAGAAGATGTTTAGCCCTTGTCTGAACCCTCACGTCCTTCAAGTTAAAATTCCAAATACTGCCCCTCCCCCCCCCACCAAAAAGCAAGAAAAAAAAGAAAATCCATTTCCTTAACTTTATCATCCAAGCCATTCCCAAGATAATGCAGACAACGTATCTTGATAACCTGGTAAAGCATAGCGTCTCTTAATTTACCTCGCTACTTGACCGTGAGTAGATTGTAAGTAATATACCTGTTTATAGCGCAAAAGCATTTAGGTTAACCTGAAATAAAAATATTTAGCACCTCTCCCAAACATCTTCCTCCGAAAAACAGAGTAAGGTAATTATACTAGATGTTTTCCAGAGAAATTACCTACGAATTGTTTTGGGTATCCGACTGACTGACCGTATTTCAAACAGTAGGCTGTACGAAAAGTTTGGTTGAATCTTTTAGGGCTATAATGAGAGAAAGGTTGAGAGGCACGTTCCACGGATGAAGGATGACAGATTGCCAAGATTTTTTTTTTTTTTTTTTTTTGGTGGGATATACCTCAAAATTCTTTTTTTTTCAATTTAGGTTCTTCTTGGCTCAAGGATTTGCGACTGCAAGATTCAAACTAATCAGGGAAAAAAAGTTTGTTGGCCTATTTTCGAGCACTCTACTGCCCCACCCAACCATACAAAAAAGAAAAATATTTGGTCCTTTTGACCCTGAGAAAGCGCCTTGACTACCAGACAACATCTTTAATAAACCTATTTTATAAAACGTATCTTTAAATAATTGACAACTTGTATTACTTTTGGGCCTTGCCCCAAGAGCTTTCGGATCATGTTATCGCTGGAGGCATATTCATTGCACTTTTCGACTATTTGGTAATTTGGAAGATCACTTTAACTTCAAATCCCAGAAACGATAATTCAACATTTTTTACACGATGAAGCTCTTGAATGAGCCAGAAAGTTAAGCGACGCGGAAAAGCATAAGGCCCGCAACTTAAACTCTAACCGTTAGTAAACAGATTAATAAAGACTTAAAAAGATGCATCTTTTTACAGAAGCTTTGAAATGTAGTTGCCAGTACATACAACATACAACTAATAGTGTGCCCATGCGTCTGTCTTGTCACTTTGACAAACAGTGACACGTGGAATAAAGGATATTGTGAGTCAAATTTCTAAACTGAATAGAAGAACTTTCAAGTTTAGACCTGAATACAGAAAAATGACTTAAAACATTCGAGCATTCTGTGGGTAAAGCCGAATGGGTGGATAGAATCGGATGGAAAATAAGTGTTTAGCTGTGTGTTGACCTGAAACAGCTGAACATTGCCACCAATTTGTAAATATTATGGCTGTAAATCTGCATTGGGAAGAGGGCGGTAAATGAGAGACAATAAAACAATAATAGTACCTGATTTACTGTGGGTTTAAATTTAGATCCCACGAAATTTAAGCGACACAAAAACAGACTATGCTATGTAGTGAATGTATATCTGAAAAAAATCTATTCTGGAATTCTTTTTTCATGACCCGAAAAGCCTTATCCAGAGAGTTGGGTTAGAAAAACAGTTCGGCCTAAGAAATTTTTCAACGCCCAAAAACGTTAAGAAATATTTTTAAGCCTTTTTTGCCGCGTCTAATCTTACTACCTTAGAAATTTGAAGAAATATCAAAATAAATATGGAAGGACAACATTAATTTCTTCTCATTCTTTGTGACAGAATTTATTCTATCTTGACAACAAAGGATTGTCAGAAATATACTCTTAATTAATAGTCAGAAAAGATTGAAATGAGTCCCATAAACGCTGTTATATTTGACGCTCAGCAAATGTTTGAGACAACTATGCCTACACGAGCATAATCAAAAAGTGATTTACCACCAGCCGTTGAAGCATCCGTTTCTTCAAGTTTTTTCTTTTCTTGTTTCACATGTCTTCTTAAACAACGCACAAGCAAGATGACCACCCGGAACAGAGTATCCAAATGTACAAACTTCGAAGCATAACGAAAGATTTTAAGCATAGCAGATGGACTTATCTAAAATAAAAATAAACAACACTGAAAGTTCAGGACATTCTGTAAGGAAATCAACTCATCATACAGGCACTGTTGCTTCTCTTCTAACCGCAGATTTCATTTGGGATTCAATGGGATCATCCCCGTCACTTTTCTTCTACCCGCATATTTCAATGTCCATTGTCTTCAGTTGAGATTCGTTGAGATACTTTTTGTCACATGTCTTCTGGTCGTAGATGTCTTTTGCGCTTCATTTTCATGCATCATTACCTAAGACAATTTCCATACTTTTGCCTTAGATGTTTAGATCTATTTAAAACCATCTGTAATTTTGCATGACGTCATAGATACCTATAAATTTCTTTCCCAGCTTTTCCCCGGTCGTCAAAGCACTTTTTTAAGTTAGGTTGGCGCAGTGGTTAAAGCGCCAGGCTTAGGATGAGGTCCCCATTGGGTCTTACCATCTGGCCGTGGGTTCGAGCCCCATACCTAACAAAATTTTTAAGCAACCGTAGGGAAGTTGTTATAGGCTCCAAATGACATGGAGTTTTGTAACTTGTTAGTAATTTCCCTGATTTGCTTGCATTTTATATATTATTGTTTTTTCTGCACTTATTTTTTTCTGCATACTATTTTGCACTTGCTTAGATGAAACAACATACTATTATTTTTCTGCACTTGCTTAGATGAAACAACTATACTTTATTAGTTGTTTCTTTTATTAGGAATAAAGAAACAAGTTTATTAGGAGTTTCTTTCGTTTGTCCTTTCTTGTATAGTATTTGTGTTGTTTTTTTTTGCCTTTTCTACGTATGTATTAATTTGTTACGTTAATAAAAGCTTCCGAATGTGAAGCCAAAAGATTTCAGCTTTATCGTTTCCATTTTTTTTTTTTTTTATTTCAACGTTCACTGACTTAATTAAAGTTTACCTTTTTTTTATTATTTCACCCCATTTTAAGCGTTGTCTAAGAAATTGTCTATAAGCTAAGGAAAATATTGGGAAAATATAGTTTATAGACTAAATATTATAACGATTTCTTTAGATACGACCTTTAATTATCTATGCACATTTATTGAAGCATCTCTGCCTCGGCCCTTCAAAACCAATACATATTCTTTGAATATTTTTAACATAACGAGTGAAAATGTACAATCCAAGGTTATAATCCCATCTGGATCGATTGATGACTCTGTTGAACCAACAAACACCCCCTTCTTCAGTTTGCTTTGACTTAAATACATTAACTGAATTAAAAAAAAATATTCTAGGCTAGGGGATACTATGAATAAAACTCATAAAAGAAGCAGCAACGGTTGTAATGACAGGTATTAGTAATATAATTCTATATATTCACTTTATGTCACAAAAATGCAACGTATTTGTATATATATATATATATATATATATATATATATATATATATATATATATATATATATATATATATATATATATATATATATATATATATATATATATATATATATATATATATATATATATATATATATATATATATATATATATATATATATATATATATATATATATATATATATATATATATATATATATATATGTATATATATATATATATATATATATATATATATATATATATATATATATATATATATATATATATATATATATATATATACATATATATATATATATATATATATATATATATATATATATATATATATATATATATATATATATATATATATATGTATATATATATATATATATATATATATATATATATATATATATATATATATATAGTATTTGTAAATGTCATAGTGATATATGCCCCTGAAGAATCAACTGTCATGGCGCTAAATGCCCTTGTAGAACCGAATGACGGAGGTGGAAGTGGATCACGTAGATTTTACATAGTTACAAAAAAAGAAAAAGAAAAAAAAGAGATGGTGCCAGATTAAAATGTGACATTTTATTAAGGTACTTTAATCCCCAGACTAGTACAAATAGGGATAGATGATATCCGCACTGATGTGAATTTGGTCTAGAAAACAAAAATGGCAATGGTAGTGGACTGCTAAAACTTTTCGATACAATAATCAAGTTGTAATCAACATATTTGGTCAAAGTGTCATTCGATTAAAATGCCAAAGCATAAGCACTGGGGTAAATTTCGAGCAACTTTCTAAAAAAACTTTTCAAACAAAGCCAAATTGGTTTCCATGTAGATCTTGAATATATGATATTTCAAAGGGGTTATTATGTGAAATATTGAAGAACCCCATATCAATCCTTCCCCTCGGAGGAATATAGGATCCCAATGATTGGGAAATTAAACAGAGTCTTTGACTACAGAAAAATACAACCTTTAAGGGAATTTCCCTATATGGCAAAGATGAAACATTTAAAAGAGAATCATATGGTTAAACCTTCATTACCTGGGTAGTATTATTAGTAATGACGGTGGATGCAGTGAAAATGTAGACAATAGAAAAGCTACAGCCAATGTTTTTTCGAAGTTGAAAAAAGTTCGGAGGAGGAGGAACAGGAAGTTAAGTGTTGGAAATAGGATTAGAACACTGGAAGCCATGATAATGACATTAGTTGAGTATGGTTCTGAAAAGTGGGCACTTCGGAAGATTAAGGAAGACAAGCAAAATGTTTTCAAAAAGAATTGTCAAAAGATAGTTTAGCTACTGACTTGACGGACCGTATATTAGACAATTAGGTCTAAGAGAATTATGGTTCCATCAAACTTCTAGGGCTAAAAGCAAGAAAGGTTAAGATGGCTAGAACGCATTTTACAGACGGAGGATCATAGATTGCCAAAAATTGCAATTTTTGACCATCTCTCCAGGAGCCGAATGAAAAGCAGGTCATCCACGGATGAGGAAGGAAGAGGTCATAATAAAGCATTCAGCGGAAACAGGAGCTACATGAAGGGGGTGACCGTCGAATAGATTGGATTCGAGGAGGAGCATGTGCAGCAGTGGTGGCTCATATGGTTTCGTGCTGCAATAACTTGTTAGTACTAGCAATATTGGATTTACCATATTAATAAGAAAAAATCAATGAAAAGTAAAAAACAAATTTAAAGCTAAAACCGTCGAGAAATTAGCTTATGTCACACCTACACCGTGCAAAACTATGATTATTTCGAAAAAGCATTCCAGTATTGCCTCCCCCCCCCCGCAGAATTTGTACCAGTGGAAAGATAAACCTTCACAGAAAAATTGCATATATATCGAGTTTAAGAAGATTTTCTACAGCTCAAATATCACGATCTCTTTTTTGATATCTTTAACAGGTAGTTTCTGGGCTGAAGGGGTAGTGGTAGCAAGCCACTCCTCACTACCATCTTGAGGAGGCTATTGTTTATGTTTCTGGATCCTTAAGCAGAAAAGATAACCGAACCCTTATGCAGAGCTAGCAAAAGGAGTGGCCCCAGAGCGTCTACGAGGATGACCGGAATCTAAGCTAAACTTACATTATGATATTTCGTCATGTTTAGGACTTTTAGGCCATGTTTAGGGCCCTGTTAACAAGAAGGTATAAAGAAGTCAATTTGTCCATACTCATAAAACGAATATTAAACAACATTCAAAAAAGCTGCTGGTTTTGGAAGAAAAATAAAACAAAATTTTGAGATTTAATGAAGTGCCTATAAAAAATGTTCTATGAGTGAGACTTTGAATGAACCTAATCAAATTGGCTTTAAAAATAATCAATATTTGCATGATAGTAAATACTTCCTTTTTGGCTTTCTTGGCTTCCCTTTCTGGCGTGCGCTTAAAGAATAATGTCAATGGCTTGCGATGATATGTCATTGACCTAAAGCAATAAAATTTAGCTACACTTTTTACCAAGAATACTTAGGAAAGTTTCCTATCGGAAACTAGGCTCTCTTTTTCTCTTTGTTTGCACTTATAGGAACAAATTCAGAAAGAGAAACCAACTAAGAGGATAGAATAGAATAGAATATATTTATTCACTACAATTTATTCACGACAAAAATAATTTATACCTTCAAAAAAACTCACAGGAAAACTTAAACAAACATTATATTAATCAAACACATATTAATCAAACATTAAATATTAGTCGCGTCAATATTATTAAAATGACGGGTAAAATATGGAACAAATGATTTGCGATATCTCTCAGTACTATAGGCTGAGCAAGTCAGTAACTGTAGACAATTCTTTTTTATTTGTCGGAGTCTAGTAACTGGTCCTTCAGTTGGGGGGCTCTCAAGGTTGGGTAGTAGACGACAATGAGTTGGGGAATTCAATCAATTCAGTCCAAATCTATATGTTAAGCCATTTCTACGACTATGAAGTGAGTCCAAATTGAGTTGTTTCAGTGCATCCTCGTAAGTTGAGTAGTTTTGTCCAAGTATAATATAGTTTTTATTAATATATTTTGTCCAAGTAGGATATAGTTATCTCTAAAGCGTGGACATTTGTTTAATTTATTTGAATTTTGAACCGTTCTAATGAATTTGCATCGCGTTTGTGATGTCAATGTGCGCAATTTGATGCAGCTATATGGTGCAATTTGATTATTTAATTATATTATTATTGATTATTATATTAACATTATGATTATAATATTAATTATAAAATATTTTGCTATTATACTATCGATTTTATATTGGTGGGAAAGAGGAAATGTTCCTCAAAAATTAAGATGGTCTTTATTCAAAATCAAGTAAAGTCAGTCAGTTTCAAACAGTTTTGAAACTAAAACTTCGGAAATGTGAAAATTGAACCACGTCAGATTGTAACTAAAATGAAATGAAAAAATCATAATACCAGGTTGAATTCTTGTTATTTTTTTTACGTTTTATTAGCTTCTGAAAGATTCGAGTGAAGTTTATCAAATAGGCTACAAATACTAATATGTAAATTCCATACAGTTTCTTACCTTTACATAAGCAAATAAAACCCGAAGCTACATAAACATTAGATTAAAAAAAAAACATGTTCATCTGTAGAGACCAGTAGCACTATCCACCAGACACCAGACCCCACTTTTAACTGTAGGTTTTATTATGTATGTAATGCAAATTATACTTAAAAAAAAACTTACCCCAACAAAAGTCATAGCTCTGTTAAGCATTTCATCATCAGATTTATTATCAGGAAACAAACTAGGATGAACCAACTTTACAA
Source organism: Artemia franciscana (assembly GCF_032884065.1). Lineage (NCBI taxonomy): Eukaryota > Metazoa > Arthropoda > Branchiopoda > Anostraca > Artemiidae > Artemia > Artemia franciscana. The sequence continues at coordinate 22,475,142 of NC_088879.1, read as the reverse complement.
GTTTGATGCAAAGTCGCTCGGACGATTCGGCAGCTAAGCGATGTAGTATATTTGTCACATCAGATATATTCCACCATTTAATTGTACGCAAAGATGTGAGTGACAGGAGTAGGTCAATGAAAGCTTCTCGGACACCTTGGTTGATGTCATGCAACACTGTCTTCAAGTCAGGCAGAAACTGGAATATAATAAATAGGTTAAAACCAGTCACTGTTCACTAGATTAACCATTACTATAACAAACAGTAATTTTTCAATCCAAAAGTGTAGCATTTTCAATGATAAAACTACTCTTACAACCGAAAGGTAGAAAAAAGAGCATAAAAAAGAAGATCACCGAAACGCTTCAGCAATTACAAATCTATGAATAATTTTGAATTGGGAAATATTATACTAGTTTTTTGGATACTCAATTGAGGCATTAGAGAGGGTCCTTGAAAGAACCTAGCGTAGGCATCTCTTAAATATCCCAGGGGCCACAGATAGCCTCCATTTAAATACGGTCACCGACATGAATTAACAATCTTTGTACTTGCCGTTTTTTTTTTTTTTTTGCAAATTCAAAAACCAAACAAATTAAAGGTCATTTTAACTACCCAAACTTGAGAGAAAGATTCTTCTTGCACGCCAAATACCTAACACCAATAGCTGTCTTCTCCCCCCAAAAAAACTAGCAAATAAAATAGCAAGACCATTCTGGGCTTGATATAAATTCAAATCAACGACGTACAAGCCTTGAAAGATTGTGGTTGTAAGTTACATGGGTAAAAACAATGAAAAATATTGTTACAAATATTGTATTTAAAAAAAAAGACTAATCAGAAACCAGAAATAGCTCTTGTGCCAGATAGCTCTATTCCAATATCAAATTAATTCAACAAAACATTTTCAATGGAAAGTAAGAAGGAAAATTTAAAACCTTAAGAAACTACTTTGGAGTGAAGTAATTACTTTTTATGGCCAAAATTACTTTTGGTCACAAATTACAACGCATAATGGTTCCATATATAAAATGAACATATGTTACCCTACCCTAAATATGGGAGTTGTTCCCACCCCAAACCCTCTAGAAAGCTAGATCAGCTTATCAGCTTTTGCTCTTTGCTGACAACTAAATCAATTGCTCTAACTTAATGTTTTTTTTTATATATATATTTGGCAGGAATGGATCTAAAAGAAAGAAAATAGTGAAAGAAACAAATTATTTCCAGAATACTAAAAATAAAGGATTACCATAAATATTTTATGAAAGAACGTAAATATATCATGTCGTAAATTTAGCATGTCATAAATGGATTTAAAAGGCAGATACCATTGATGACAATTTTTAGTATCACTTTGGACTAGTGATACTAGAAAGACTGCCAAACGTATACTGATGACGAAAATAAGAATTCCTGGAGAGTTAAGCAGTATTTAAGTTGTCAATTCTATACTAGAAATGAAACTGTATATAGTATCTACTATGTTTTCAGTACAGCGCAAATGTCAATTTAGCCTTAAGGGAGCACAAGGGACGGTAGCTCTATCCTTATTTGAAGTAGTTTATGTTTTTTTCAGATGGACCATACCTTTGATGCTTTACTTTCCTCCAGGCTATTGAGTTATCCTTTATATACTAGTTTATGGCAAAAAACTAGTATATAAAGGTTTGATGCTAATATGTTGTTGGTTTGATGGTTTGATGTTGGTTTAACTAGTATGGTTCAACTAGTTGGTTCAACTAGTATGTTGGTTTGATGCTAACGTTAAGACGACTACACAGATTTTTTAGATTATAAAAATTAACTTGTGTGAAATTCTAAATTGTAGCATAGGACCAATAATTATGTGTTTACTGACTACTGATTAGGTAAACGATAAATAGAGACATATATCAGTGCCAAAATACTAGCGGGCCAAACTAAGATTATTTTCAAATAGCAATATAATTTTTCCTTAAATTATTTTTACAGGATATTTTACACGATTGATTAAGTACACATAACAGAAATCTAGCAGAAAATACAGATGGTTTAAAAATTGAGAGAAATCTTACACTTTATATAGAAAGGCATTTGTATATGTACCAACAGCTTATATTGGCCCCGATATACACCCAAGTTTCAGATAAAAAAATTTCAAATATTTCGGGACGATATCTACAGATAATAGTCTCCTATTTCTCCTGTAGCTATCACAGGGCTTCCTGTAAATCAGTCAAAACTCCCAAATCTTCGTACTCTTTTGGATTCTCAGTAAATACATGATTTAACGTATTGAGTCAGTTAGATTCCAAGCTGACTTTAAAAAAAAGGGCATAAGTTAAGACATCAAATAGTAAAAAAATAAAATAAAATAAAATAAAATTCCTGATAGAACATACTTTACTGAAAAACTCATGCGACAGAGGGTTCTCAAGAATGACACCTATACCGTGGATGACCTCTGCACGCACTTCCCATGAAGTGGAGTCAAACGCCAGAAACGCCAACTGGGCCATACTGTTGTTTAAAAAAGAAGCACTGACCATATCCCAGTGGGTCTTCAAAACAATACATGTACCCTAAAATTATGAGAATCATCTTATTAAATCGTGAACTATTATAAAAAAAAAGCTTCGTACTTCTTGTGCATAACAGAAACACAGAAAAATCGAAAATTCAAGATCTACTGTAATATTTAAACAGACAGAATTCTTTATCCGTCAAATCATTACCAACCATCGGCACAAAAAAAAACTTCAACACTATCTAGCATATGGCGACAATTTGTGTTTTTTCAGTATAACAATAATTGCAATTAACTTAATTTGTGTAATTGGAAAAATTTTCGCAGCAATAAAACACTAAAAAAGTGTATAATGCATGAGATAGGGTGGTCTTAAGTTATCGAATCCCCTTAAAAAATAATGTAATAGGGTTAAGAAAATATGCCACAAAAATTAGCCATTGAAACTAAAGCACATTTTTTAACACGGAGGTATATGACTGTAGGTTCTCTTTTTCTCTTTGGTTACCCCCTCCTTTTTTGGTTAAGCTCTAAATTTATATTTTTCACTCTCCTCTCGGGGAGGGTCAACATTTTAAACTTATATACAGTTAAATTTTTTGCAGTTTTCACTCACGTTTAAGCGAACCACTCAAGCAAAAGAAGTATTAAAAAAACGAAGGTAGATTCTTTTAGTAGATTCTAGGGCTTTCAAAACATAATGAAAACAACAATTTGCACCCCAAGCTTTAAAATGTCTCGTGCAGAGGCTTCTTCCTCGAAATTGCTTCCTCGTGCAGTGGTGTCCTGTTTTGCTTTGCAGTTTCAGCTGAAAACCTATAAAACTTTATACTCAATCATTTCAAAACTGTACACTTTATTAAACAATAAAGTCAGAAAAATCACGAAGAGAAATCTTAGAAAAAAAAACTACAAAAATCATGTTGACTCTAAATCGTCATTTGTGTTACGCAGCTAACTGAATTTAAAACCAGCTTCAGTAAAAATTGGTCTACGAACAGTTTTTCACCTATCCAAGCAGCATAAACGAATTTAAGTTGGAGTAATTTCTGAGAAAGAAAAAATTGAAAAAAAAACAACAACATAAAACAAAAAAGACAAATTGTATAAATTTTGAAGGATATGGAAAAAATTGCGAAAAACAGGATTCCACGGGTAAAAGATATCTTATGATCCTGCTCCCCTTCGTGCATATGTGCAAACAACTATAACAGTCCAGTTTGCTCAGATGGATTTCCCTAAGTGATATTTCTCTCAGGGTAATGTTTACCTTCCCTTCAGTGACAATATATATTGGTAGTTATTCAGCTTTTCCTCTTGCATTTTTTTTTTTTTTTTTTTTTTTTTTTTTTTTTTTTTTTTTTTTTTTTTTTTTTTTTTTTTTTTTTTTTTACTGGAATCTTATGCCTTGAAATAAATCCTGAATACAGATCAAAATTGAAAAAGAACCACAATAATTCCATAATTATTTCAAACTGTATAGTAGGGATTTAAATTATAATGGTACTTTTCAGTGATTTAAAGTAAAATTTATTAAAGTGGTGACAAGCATATATATATATATATATATATATATATATATATATATGCTTGTCACCACTTTAATAAATTTTACTTTAAATCACTGAAAAGTACCATTATAATTTAAATCCCTACTATACAGTTTGAAATAATTATGGAATTATTGCGGTTCTTTTTCAATTTTGATCTGTATTCAGGATTTATTTCAAGACATAAGATTCCAGTAAAAAAAAAAAAAAAAAAAAAAAAAAAAAAAAAAAAAAAAAAAAAATATGCAAGAGGAAAAGCTGAATAACTACCAATATATATTGTCACTGAAGGGAAGGTAAACATTACCCTGAGAGAAATATCACTTAGGGAAATCCATCTGAGCAAACTGGACTGTTATAGTTGTTTGCACATATGCACGAAGGGGAGCAGGATCATAAGATATCTTTTACCCGTGGAATCCTGTTTTTCGCAATTTTTTCCATATCCTTCAAAATTTATACAATTTGCCTTTTTTGTTTTATGTTGTTGTTTTTTTTCAATTTTTTCTTTCTCAGAAATTACTCCAACTTAAATATATATATATATATATATATATATATTCTCCTGTCAATTAAACTTACGAAGAGAGCATAGACCATAGCAAGAACTAGTTTCATATGCACTATTCCTTTTGAGACAGTGGATTTTGCTTAGACAACCGGTAAAACAGACTTGACCGATTTTTATATAAAAAAGAATACGCACTAGTTTTTATTGAAATATATACATATTGATATAGATATATATTTATGTATATATAATATATCATGAAAAGAGAAATCAACAATGCTACAGCACAAAAAAAAAAAAAAAAAAAAAAAAAAAGAGACAGAAGGAGAAAAGGAAGACTGTTTTCCTAAATTAGTGATTAATATAGACCAGTACTTGAATGAGGCCTTAACCCTACTCATCCATACAATCGCATAGGTCAAACAGTATAGCCACACACAATCAACCATAAAGAATAATCCATGGACAGGCAGTCATGTCGTCAATAAGTATAAGTCGTCATTTACCGAACAATAGAAAAAATAATAATATAGACAAATAATTCAGAGGCAACACCAAACATAAGGGCTCATCAGGAGAATACACTGGCCTATATAGGGTTTCGCCACTCTAAATTCTCTACCCAGCACAGTGTTGTGGCTACCACAGAATATCCATGGCATCCCCGCGTCAGGTATCACCCCCAAAATACATGCCTATGAAAAAAAAAAAAAAACAACCAGCAAATGTAAAACAACCAAGTAAAACCAAAACAAGCTTATCTTGTTAATATATCCCTCCCTTTAGCAACAATAGGTAAACTAAATATTATAAATTTTACCAAATCACAAATATTAACACATTGCAAAAAACCTGAATGAACTAAACAATTATAGAATTCATCTTTACCATGTGGCTAATTTTTTAAAAGAATCTGCTCAATTAGAAACACAATTCAAAATAAATGGCGCTGTGACAACATTTCTCGAACCTCCGAAATTAGTTAAAAATTTCTTTAAGTATTTTTAGATAATTCTTTTGATATTTATTTAAAAGTTCGTTATAATGAAAACTAAATTTTTTAAATTGCCAAGTTAATTTATTTGCAGAAAAACCTCTTGATATCAATTTTTGGCTTAAGATTTTACATCTATTTTTAAAATCAATATAATTACTACAAATCCTTGCATAACGAAGTAACTGTGAGAAAAACGCTGAATATGTGATATTTGAGTGTATATTACTTTCAGGGAATGGGAAACTAATCACTTCAAAATCAAAATCATCCGTTTTATTATACATTTTAAAACTTAATTTATTATTATCACAAATATTAATATTTAAATCTAAGAAATGATCTTCATGACCAGCGCCATGACTAGGCTCAAGAATAAGCTCTGATGGATATATATTTTTAGAAATATCAATGAAATCCTTACAATTTAAGACCAAAATATCATCTAAATATCTTTTATTATTTGACAAAGCATGTTTTAAATTAATTGGATTATTCTTATCCATCATATATTTATATTCTAGTTGACTTAAAAACAAGTCAGCTATAAATGGGCTGGCATTCCCCCCCATGGGAATTCCCATAATTTGCTTGTACAAATCACCCCCAAATCTTATATAAGTATTGTATAAAACAAATTCCAATAACTCAAAAATCATATCCAAGCTGTAACATCTCAAGTTAACTGTAGTATTAAAGCAGTTTGTCCATATGGCTTTTTTATTATAACTGTCAATTTTTAAGAACCTTTTACTAGATAAGAGGAAAGATTTCTTTATAACAGTTTTTAAATTATCAAACACTAAATTAAGTGATAAATTAGTATACATTGTCGCAAAATCGAAAGACTCAATTCTTTCAGCTGAAACCATTGTTAAAGAATCTATCACCTGCAGTGAATTATTAACACTCCAATATGGATTAAAATTAGAAAATTTTTTAATACCAGAACAATAGGTTTTAAGTTTATTTACAATTTCCTTTAAAATTAAAGAGAGGTCAGTAGCAGCAATGCGGATTGGACATTTAGCTGCTCCAGCAATAAACCGTGGTTTAGGGGGATTCTTATGAAATTTTACAGTCCAATATAGGAAAGGGAACTTTTTATCATTGTCATTTATTTTAATATTAAAATTTTTAAAAAGTATTTCTTCAGTCTTTTCAATTAAATTCTCATCCTCTATATTTACCTTTTCATAAACATTAGTTGTGCATAACTCCCTTTTTAAGATATCACAATACAGCTTCTGACAAATTATGGCAAAATTATTATTAGCTTTATCCACTGGCACAATTACAAATTCATTCTTTAGATTAGCAATTGCTTGTTTAATCTTCGCATTATATATACATAATATATATATATATAATATATATATATATATATATATATATATATATATATATATATATACATAATATATATATATATATATATATATATATATATATATATATATATATATATATATATATATATATATATATATATATATATATATATCGACTGGTTTCATATGCGCTATTCTTTTTGAGACAGTGGATTTTGCTTAGTCAACCGACAAAGCAGACTTGACCGACTTTTACATAAAAAAGAATACACACTAGTTTTTATTGTTACTGAATTGAATTTTATTGAAGTTTAACAACACTTACATTCCCTTTACCTTACAAAATTTCCAACATCAAGCTTATTAAAAATTTAGGTTGTCCTTAGTCGAAAATTGTTCTTGACCAATTACACAATCGTTACTCTTTACGTTACGTTAAAAATATTCACTTTAAGCTACTTCTTTCAGATCCAGAAGTCGAGGATGTTAGCTATTTCATAAATAAAAAAACAGCTTTTTTTCTGACAGCAAGAAGTAGCATTCAAACATAAAAACGAACAGAAATTATTCTGTATTATCAGGGTGGCTTTCCCCTCCTCAACCTCCCTGCTCTTTATGCTAAAGTTTCATAGTGCTTGAAAAATACTTCTTATTCTAATTCAACAGCTTTTGTAATGGAGCAGTCGTTCTTACACAAAACTGTAACAAAAGTCAAACACGTACATGAGTACATCCTCGTGTACGAAATAGTTCTTTTCTTTTTAAGCTTCAATGTTGCTCATTACTTTCAGTTGCAAAAAAAATTATTTTCTTTCATTTAGTTTATGATCATTTTTCATACCATGCCAAGGTCTATCCAGGATATGACACTGGCTGCCATATACCCAAATTTCTCACTGTTAAACTAAACATATCAATAATTAGAAATTAATTTTCTGCTTAAGAATCAAAATTTTGGATTGAAATTAAAATCTTGGAAAAAATTTTGGTATTTAGTCGATCGACAACAGTTAGATTGAATAGTTCTAAATAATATTTTTGCTACTGAATTTCGGGTTGACAGAAATGGGTATTATTGTTCGTACGAATAAAAACTCTGCGTCATACTTGATCTTGTATATGACTGAAGCCGTCATGACCTCCAAAATTGGGGTTTCTAATGTTTCAATACCTTGTACACATAAATTTAAATACATTGAAACATTGTATATAAATAGGGGAAAAACATTACCGTTTAAAATACCTGAAAACAAAGCTCCTGGTAGCAATTGCCCTCCCCCCTCCTCTAGGACTTTTCTGGGGAGACTTATGACGCCCCGTCTTACCTTTTCCATCCCGGTTCCAGTTGACATGTGAACGCCACATAGAAAAAGATCGTAGCAGGGGGAGGGTGCTATATCCCCCCAGCTCCAACAATAAAGGTGTAAACTAAAAATAGCCTCATGAATCAAAAAGGATTGGAGATCAATTTGTACCTCTACTTTTCTACCACGTTCTATATTTATTAGAAGGCTCATGAAGAGTCAGACAATCTGGGCATTGAAACACGCTCTTTTAGGCATATGTCCCCCCACCCCTTCCAAGGCCATGACCCACCATTCCTACTTCCTAATAGATGATGCGCAATTATACATCACTATCTACACTTTCATGAAAAATAAAGTGAATCAACTTAGTTAAATCAAGCATTAAGATAAACGCCCATATTAAGCATTTATCTTCAGCAACAAATACACCACCGTGCATCATAGCTTCTCTGCCACTTTGAAGATGGATTTATTGTCTTTTGATTCTTTTAAATTGATTAGCTATCTCAGAATTTTCAATCAATAGCAGCTTGATCTTCTCTCGGGCAAAATCATAATTTGATGCCAGAAAATGGCAGAAAACACCACTATCTTGTGGCACAATCTTTTTCATTAGTTAAAATGGGCACTAAAGCTTTCGATTTCTCTCCCAATCTTCTAGGAATATCAGTCGAAAAATATAAAATTCTACATTTTCGTAGATTGGAGCTTGAAACATCTACAGTATTTTTGATATGCTGAATCTGATAGTGTGATTTTCACTAAGATCACTTGCATTTTTGGGAGCGTTTCCCCCTTTTACAAAATTAAACAAATTTTCTCAGGCTCATAGCTTATGATAGATAACATTAAATTATTGAGTTTTATATATTTAGAATTATCACAAAAGGGCCACGCTGCTTGACATATTAATTGTTATTGAAATTCCTTTTTTAAAGTTTCGATTACTATTGGCCCGAGTCACTCCTTACTTACAGCACGCTACCACAAAGTGTTTAATATGAGTTCAATTTAGACATACTGATCAAACATTTTCGATGCAATCTTTATTCAAGTTCATTGCTCAAGTTACGTGAATGATGTTTTTCAATTAGGAATTGCATTTTTTTTTTTTTTTTTTTTTTTTTTTTTTTTTTTTTTTACAAACATAAGGCACGGTCACAACCCTATCTTATTATTTCTGTTTGAACAATAGACCGTTCTTTCCGTGACCATTTTCACAGAACGTGAAACCATTTTAACAGCGTCTCTAAAATTACCATTATGGGTTAGTATGTATCGCCATTTACACAAGATGTTAAATAAACAAGCAAACAAAACATACAAAAAAAAGAAGCGAATCTTAACTAAATTTACACTTATCAATTAAAAATACCAGAAGATCACAAGAAAACCAAAATCAAGATCGATTCCCGCGGGATATCGTCTTATTATGTATCAAATGCAAATGCCTAAAAAGTTGATTAAAGAGGTACCATAAGCAGCCAATCACAAGCAGAGTACCCAATACTCACTTTGATGGCCTCCTTACGAACTGCAGGTATTCCATCTTTAAGGAGCCCAAGAAGAATACTGTACTGTTTTTTGATAAACTCTTCTGTCTCCCTGTCATTATCTCCTCTAACCGGGAATATGTCGCAAAATATTCTGGTGGCGTTCATTCGCGCAATGTGGTTCGGAGCTTGCAAGGTTCTCCATAAAATTGGAGCATACAATCGACGAATCATGCTTAACTCATTTTTAGATCTAAAAAAAGACATAATTCCTTAGAACAGGTTGAGCATAAAGGCACGTTTTCGCAATGATTTTTATACCCTGATTGACTTACATATAATTAATTTATCCAGCAGAAAGCTTCTTTCAGTGTGTTCATTGGACCTCAATTCACGGCAAACAGATTTTGGAGGTTTTGTAAGAGGTCCAAGAAGTTCAACAAGACTCCAAACTAAGGTAAAACCATGTCAACATAACTCGACAAACAAAAGAAAAAAAACAGAGAGCCACGGTATAATTTCTTATGTAAATATATTTTCAGGACTAACAAACACTAATCATCACACTTGAATATAATAAAGAAAGAGCTATAAAAGAAAGTAGATTGAAAAACACGAATGTAAGTTTTGTTCAATTTTGAATAATTTTCTAATTCTATTTTCAAAAATTCTGCTAAAAGATGAAAACACTTTCTTTGGCTAATGAATTCTCATAAAAGCAAGCAAAGAAATGAATCCGCATATAGAAGTGCTATATGTACTTACAAACCAATCTCAATAGATAGATATTTAAAAAACAAGTTCTTATAAAATATTGTAAACACCAAAGAACATGTGGCTTCACAGAGAATCCCTACAGACAAAAAAAAATAAATTAAGATAGATTGTATAATTGCTTAGTTACCAACTGCCTTTACAACATGGACTATCATTTGTGCAGAAATTATTAAGCTGTCACTAACATTCGGATTCGAGGCAGCAGTTTTAAGAATACATAAAAGTTAGAGTAGATTATCAAATATTTCAACAAAACTCAAAAGCTTAGACAATAATTTCTCGCTTGTAAAATTACTCTCCGGGCAGAAGTTTTTTTTTTTTTTATCACTCTCTTTGCTTTTCTAGGTTTTCGTTTTTTAAAACTAATTTTTGAGGAACCACATCATTTCTTGCTTCTTGTTGACAGTCACCGTCAATATTAAATACAAATAAGAACTTGTGAGAAGATTTATATTTATTTTGTTTTTCATTACCAAGTTTTGAGACCCAACTTCGCTTGTCGAATAATTTTGACTTAAACTAATTAAAACTAAAAACTAATTAAAAAATAAATTTTGACTCCTTCAATAAAACTAGTATTTACGCAATTTATTAACTCAAACAGTAAAGCTTTCCGAAAGCTGGATATAGGTGCAAGAGAAAGATTTGAATTCCCTTCATCGAAAAAAATTGAAAATTAGCTACTTGCAATTGAGTTTCTGATGTGCTTTAACCCCTCCCTCCAAAAATCTATAAAAGGTTGCTAACTTATTTCACTATTTTCTTGATTCTACGCTATTGTCGAGTTGATGGTATCAAAAGAAGGAGGATATGATGGGAAAACTCTGTTTACAATATTTGTTTATGGTACTGGGATTTTTTTTCCAGCAACCAAATTACGTCAAATATTGTCAAAGGATACACAAAACAAGTAATTCAAGGGAAATTGCAAGAATTTTTTTTCATAATTTAGGGCCAAACTAAAGAACCAAACTCTGAACAAAGACAGTGGTGAAAACTAAATGATGAGGGGTTTCATAATAACATAATTTAAGTTTCTGTTCCCTCTCTTTACGTTTTATGAATATTAAACAGGACCCTTTATTCGTTAGTTTATTTTTTGGGGGTCTTGTAATTTCTTGAATTATCAGAGGCTTTTTTTTTTTTTTTTTTTTTTTTTTTTTTTTTTTTTTTTTTTTTTTTTTTAACTTGGTTTATGTTAAAATAAAGGAGATTTCGAAGGTTCCTTCGTTGATAGCTTCCATAAATGAATCATTAAATCGTAACTATGATTGAAATTTAAATACTTGTCTTTTCGTGATCTAATTACTGTTTACTCTACATTTAATGTTATTATATAAATAAGATTCCATAGTTTTGCGAATCAAAAGCTGTCACTAACTTTTCACTCAGTTTAAACCTTATACACACCAAGGAAGTAGCTTTAATATTTATAATAATACGAAGAAGTTTCATCTGTTTTTTCCTTGAAAACATTATAACAAATAGAATGATCGAAGGCAGCTGAATACAACCAAGAAAATAATACAATAGATTTTAATCACCTATAACAAGATAAAAAAAAAATGAAAAAATACTATAGAAAAATACAAACTAAACATTTTTTTTCGGGGAACAATTTGTTATAACAAAGAAAGTGATTATAAATTTTTTCAGCAATATCTTCAAAAACTACGCAAGATAATGCCATCCCTATATCAGCAAGCTTCGATTCATATTTTGAGGCTAGTTTTTTTCAGATTTCTTATGATTTTTTTTACCTTTCATGACCTGCCAATAAAACTTGAATGATTAAAATCAAAATTTCATTCATGAAAGCAACAAAGATCGCAGTTAGAAGCGCATTTACCCCAAATGAAATAGTCAGGATTATTTCCCATAAATCCTACTGACTAATACAGGATATATTACATAAAAAATTCTCAAAATTAAATATTTGTATAATTTGGACGCGTCTTTAATCTATTTCTTTAAAAACTAACCCATGTCCAAAAATTCAGATAAATCTTACCGTTTGAAGGTTGAGACCTGAAGTTTCACAAAATAAATCTTGTTCTTTATCAAAGCAAATAATACCGTGTGACTTAGATTTCATTATTAGGTGTCTTAATATTTGAGTTGGATATTAGAACAAGGACGGTGAGACCTTCTGTTTGACAATTATTTTTTTTTACATGTAGGCTATGAAGAGGAACATGTAGGCTAGAAAAAAAAGAGAGGAAATTAAGAACAAACATGCAAAAAGGTGACGTTTATAATAAATTGTGGCAACACCGTAAAAAATATTTGAGATTTGAGATGAGAGGGGCATCTTGAAATCAACTCGTTTTCATTTTTGTTATGTTTATGGCAGCAATTTTTTTCAATAATGATGACCAATTCACATAAGTAGCAGCGTAAAGTTTATTTGGCAGCACCACTATCGTCATGCTCCTGAACATGATATACAGCTGAGAAAGTGACACCTAATAATGGGGAAATTTGTTCAGAGGATGCCAATGTATTGGTAACTACATTTTTTTTATTTTATTAAGATTACATTCAATAGTTAAATACAAAGAAAAAAAAAGAGGAAAAAAAAAGAAAAAAGAAAAGAAAAAAAAACTGTTTTAAACATACTTCAATTCGGTTCCAAGTTTTTATATTTTTGGTAAATTTTGAAATAAATTAACAAATAAAAGGATCACACTTTTATCTAAATAAGAGGTTTTGTCAAACCTTCAGACATTTTGCCTATAAACAATACGTTTTATAAAAGCCACAGGAGGACAATAGCTTTATTTATCCTCATTGTATAAAAATTTATTCATTGTCTCTTGTTCGCAATCATCCGCTTCACATTCCACTTTATCTTGATAACTGCATCATGATTCCTAACCGTTTTTACATATGTCCACTATGCTGGTCCTATCGATGTGTTTTTGAATTTCTATTGACACATGTTTCATCAGTTCTTTATGGCCATCTACCCCCCTCCCCCACGTAGAATAATCACTTCGTACAAATAACAGTTCAAATAGGGATAAATGCGTTTTATTAGACAGTAAAAAACAATGATACAAATTCTGAATATTAACATTCTGAATATCACATACACAGAGACCGTTATCAGCAGATTACGTTTTCTTGCTGATGACAGTCGCTGTGTATATGATCGAAATACCCAGAATTTTTATCATTGTTTTTTACTGTTTAATAAAACGATTTATCCCTATTTGAACTGTTATTTTTACGAAGTGATTATTCTACGTAGGGGGGGGGGCAGGTGTCCATAAAAACTGATGAAACGTATGTCGATAGAAATTCAAAAGCACGTCGATAGGACCAGCGTAGTAGGGCATATGAAAAAACGGTTAGGAATAATGGTGCAGTTATGAAGGTGCAGAAATATCCAGATTGTTTTTTACTGTCTAATAAAAGGATTTATTCCTACTTGAACTGTTATTTGTAAGTCATGGAAAGGCAATGGTCTTCAAAAATACCTACGAAGAACCACTTAATCTGAATTAGTTGGTTCATAGGCACCAATTAGGGGGAATTGGCCCCACCTGTTTTTGGCGTTTCCATTGAAAAAATTTGGAGCCCCTCCCCCCGTTTAACGTTTTCAAAATGTTTTCTTGTGCTTTTGAGTAAAAAATTGAAAAAAAAAACAATCATGTTATTGTTACAGCAAGTCTGCCATCGAACTATTATGTCGTTATTTAATATACAACTTAATTAATATTTTGGTTATCTAAAAAAATTCGTTTCATGTGTATGTTCCATAATTTATGTTTAATATTATACTTTTTTCGGGACTGCAACAAGCCTGAATCGGAACTTAAATAAATAAATGGTCACTTGTTAACCTATGGGTCATAAGTTGCCGGTCCCCGCAAGAGAGTTACTTATTTAAAAAAAAAAGATGTGAGATGCATACTTTCTTTTGGAACTAAACAGCATGTTAATATACGAATTTAACTAAGCATTCCATTTGAAAATAATTACTTTAACATTATAAAAGGCTAGAAAACATTAACACACATACTTTGCATTTCCATGGATAGCATGTAAAATAGTAAAACATATGTCTGCCATGGACCTTCGACTGCCATCTATTTTTGAGCGAGAAGCAACAAGACCATGATCCATCAGAAACTGAATACATTTCTCCTCTAAAATCTGCAATTGAACAAAACAATAGATGAGCCCATCAAATACCAAATCAGTTAAATGCAAAGCAGAAACTACTGAAATGGTTATAGCGGGTCATAAATGAATTATTATTATTTTTACTACCAAAAATGCAAAAAAGATAAACTACTGATTTTATAAATCATTAGGTTTTAACCATTAACTCATTTGGTGAAACTAATGTTTTCTGCTCACATATAAAAACATCCCTGTGTTTTGATTAGATTTTATTTGTAAGTAATTGTGGGTACTCGGATCGATTGATTGTGATATTGGGGCGAAAAGAAAAAATACGACTTAGAATAACAATTCACGTTTCACGTTTCATTATTTCACATTCTATTTTATCACTTGAAAATGTTTAAAATTTGGAATCGTGTGAAACTTAGCTGTTTCGAGATAATAATATTGCCCGGTGAATACTGTGCCTTTTAAAGCTGTACTATGCACGGATGGAAAATATTTACCTAAAAGCTTAATAGCGTCACTGTTTTGGATTTGCCAAAAGTTTCAAATACACAGCTGTGACATCGAAATTCATCGTACTTTCTTACTTGCACCAAAATACAAAAAAGACGAAACAACTGATTTTAATCATTAAGTAAAACTCATCTGGTGAAAATAACGTTCGGGCTTTCTGAATCATTAATCATTAATTTGTAATCATTAACTCATCTCGTGAAACTAAAGTTCAGATTTTCTACTAACATAAACGCATCCCCTCCAAGTACCACAGCATGATATGGAGGAGGATAACCCAACAGCTCCACAAAAAATAATACTTGAACATTGACCTCAGAAGGTGTTTAAAAACAAAACACAACTACAACATCATATACACTGGTACCACTTACTTGACACTCAACACTTTCGTAACACACTCCTCGTTTATAAGGAATTAATTATATTCCAAGGAATTTCCAGATTAGAAAATTTGTGTTTCAGCAAGAAAAGGAACATAATCACAATTTCAGTATGGACGTTATATAGCAATTTTTTTGGCGTTCAATTAGTTAAATAATTTTTGTCATTTTAGAGTAAAATCCTTGATCCAAAAGGACTTATAGATTTATAGCCAACTTCATAATTAGAATTTTTGCGTGTGAGTACAGAATGTGTTTGAGCACATTTACGAAGTGAGACTACAGGAATTTGTTTATAAATAAGCCAACATATTTTGTGTAACAGTACTTGTTTCAAAGGGATTTCTTTATTCCAAAAGAATTTTGCATTTTTGTGCGTGAGCATAAAAAATATTTAAGAACATTTAAGCATGGAGGTTAAAAGCAATTCTTCTTTTTGTCATTTTTGGGTGGTAAACCTCAATGCAGTCTATTAACACATAAGAGTCAAAACTGGCAAAACAATTTGTCATTCAAATCTAAAATAACTATAACTAAATGACATTAGTAAATTTGGCTCTTGATCATCTCAGATATGTAATTACAATAAGATACTTCACTAAATAGGAGGCACGTTAACAAAAACAAAAGATAATTTAGGATTCTAGAAATCTCTTTTTTTTCAGTTTCTCGGGGCTAGTTACATTATAGATATCCGATATACCATTAGTCATTTTCCAGTTTAACCGTAAGGTTTTACATGTCTGTCAAAACTCCAAATAAAAACTACAGAAGGAATTTTTCTATAGGCTGACCGCAGGAAAAATAATGTACTTCTAAATTATCAACCGAATCTGAGTCACATTTCGCACTTGCATTGAGTCAGTTTTTTTTGTTTTTTTTGTTTTTTTTTTAGACCAATCATTTTCACCGGGCTTTTTTTTTACTTTTATTTTTCTTATTTCATTGTTTCTTCATTTTTTACCCACAAATCTGTCTGTATTTGTTTGGTTCAATTTCGTTATAAATTCTGCGAGTTTTATTTGTTTTTATCCTTTTAAGATTTTTAATCTTTTGACATGTTGACCTTTCTGTGTATATTTTTTTACTGGTTGACTGAATGGCGAGTTCAGACCATCTGGATCTGTGACAGTCATTTTTCGACAATAAATCTTATTTATTTATACTGTTAACATCTTGGCCGCATATTTCTTTGCAAATATATGTAGCTGTGTAGCTACATATAAATGTAGCTGTATGTAGCTGTACATATAAATATATGTAGCTGTGTTATATATTGAAAAAAAAAAGGCAAAGAGCAACGAGAAAGAGAGAAAACTAACAATATCAAGATGATGCTTTAACTAGTTTTAGACAAAATATTGTGAAATATCGGTCATATACGAGATGTGCTGCTACAGTAGTAACACTCAAAGCATTTAAATAATTTCATTACATATTATTATGTAGTGTTCTAATACAAGAGGTCAAAAGCGATTGATGGGATAACTATAGAAGAGTGATTGCAATCAAATTGTCGCTAAACAACTATCAAGATTCTATAAAAGAAACCCACATAATAGAAAGTAATAATAGAATTATAAAGTATAGTAGAAAGTAAAATGGCAAACACTCAAAGGCTTACAACAGACTTATTTGTCTGAAGACAGCACATTACTTTAATCAGTTCCAGCTTATTGATTAAGCAAAATCAACACACACAAGAAGCCATCGGCCCTTATCTACGTTAAAGACTAGTGAATGTTCGAAAGTACAAATTCAAGGTTATCATTTTTTTTTTTTTAAGCCTATC
Source organism: Artemia franciscana (assembly GCF_032884065.1). Classification (NCBI taxonomy): domain Eukaryota; kingdom Metazoa; phylum Arthropoda; class Branchiopoda; order Anostraca; family Artemiidae; genus Artemia; species Artemia franciscana. The sequence goes on along the minus strand of NC_088879.1, from coordinate 22,457,862 downwards.
AGTTTTCTAAGCACTCATTGAGAGAGAAAGAAGAGAGAGAGAGAGAGAGAGAGAGAAAAAAAATGAAAGAGAGATAGAGAGAGAGAGAGAGAGAGAATGAAAGAGAGGTAGAGAGAGAGAGAGTTTTGGCACTTCTAGCAGTGGCACATCTAGACGAAAATACAGCCTATACCAGTGGTTCCCAATATTTTTCAAATATTGTACCCATTACAATTAAAGAAAATTGAAAACAATACTATGCCTGGATACATGAATATATTTTATAACACGATTTGAATGTAGCAGAACAATTTGCACCGTTTTTATTTTGGATCAGATTAGCATGAACATTTATAAACAGGACACTTATTACTTTTCAAAGAGGTCCTTGAGCTTGCATATTCGAGCGGAGCTTTTTAAAATCCAGACCAAGTGATGAAGGTAGAGTCTTAAATCTGAAGCTACATCAAGTTTATTTTTATGTTTGTTCTTAATAAATGCATAGAATGACAATGCCTCTTAACAACTGCTGAGCTTTGGAAAGACAACAGACACTTCAGGACTTTCTCAGCATTGCAAATGATAATCCACGAATGAGAATGCGACCCTTTCTTACGATGCTTGTGAGCAGAACGTATATTTTCTAATCCTAATAACTATTATATTTTCTAATCCTTATGTTATATATTTATTAAATATTTGTATATTTATTATTTATTATACATATTTATTATTTATTTGATAATTATAATATATTTTCTAATCCTAGTGATTGCACATTACTATTACCCGATCGCAGTGCAAAGGAATGTCTATACTCACGACAGTGTGACTAAACCCAAAACAGTTGATTTTTTTTCATGGAGAAATATAGACTGCTCTGATAATGAACAATCTATTGATTCTTCAAAGACGTAATGTTTTTCAAAGGACCATACACTATTCACTTTAAGACCATAGCGTGAAAATTAACTTTTTATTAAAAAACCTAACGAAAATTTTGCAAACGTAACATCTCCGTGACAACCAGGCCCTGATATTGAATCCACCATCACTAATATGTGGTATTTTGCATTGTTCGCCAGAAGAAAGATCACGAATACTTTTTTTCCACGTTGAACGTATCAAACCAGTGATCCTAGAAGATCGGGAGAGGGCTCATTGGATTGAAAATCAGAAGTTCTAGTGTCCTTTGCAAGTGACCAAAAATAATGGAGGACAGTTTGCCCCCCCCCCCTCCTATTCCCTTTTTTCCAGAAGTCATCCGACCAAAATTTTGAGATAGCAATTTTGTTCAGCATAGTCAAAGATCTAATAATTATGTCTTTGAGGATGACTTTACCCTCCCCCACAGCTCCAGGGGAAGGACTGCAAGTTATGAACTTTATCCATTGTTTGCATATAGCATTGTTTATTAGGAAGAATACAGATATCTTTAGGATGGAATTTTCTGGCGGGGGGACGTGGGAGGATCTTTCCATGGAGGAAGGGAATTTTTCATGGAGGGAGAGTTGGATTTCCTGTCATTATTAAAAAAACATCAGAAATTAAATAAAAAGAAGTTTTTTAAACTGAAAAATAAGGACTAACATTAAAACTTGAAACTAACAGGAATTATTACGTATATGAAGGGGTTGCCCACTCTTCAATACCCCGTTTTTTACACTAATTCTTTTTAGAACTCTTAAAAAAGGTGATTATTTTAACTAAACGGCCTCTGTATATCAGGAGTCATTTTTGAATAATTCGAACAAAAAGTCCAACTTTAGCCCAAAAAGCATGACATTGAGGAAGTAGCAAACCTTCTAATATACGTAGTACTTTCTGTTCGTTTCAAGTTTTAATATTGCTCCTTACTTTCAGTTGAAAAAACTTTTTTCTTCAATTTAATCTCCAAGAGAGGCGAAGCATGAAGTTAGGTAATACGGAATATTTATTTAGATAGGGTTGAGACAGGATTAGATAGAATGAATGGGCTTTTTTGGCCATGAGTACGCCAAAAGAGGAAATAAACAACTAGTATTTACTGTTGGTCTTGGTAAATTATCAGTTCAAGGCCAATAACTTGGAAAAGAAACTGCGGTCCTCCGTATGGAAACCCTGGCGGATTGAGCGGAATTGTTTTATCATTCAAACTTGAAAAATTGTCCATGCTGCAACACTGTTAAACGAGGTAAAGTATTAAGGGAAATTGTACCTAGGAAGTGGTCCTATAGGATGTAGTATAGCGAAAAGATATTGAAAGTCAAAGCTACACAGAAGGAGCATATAAAAAGAATCCCACCCAAAATACGTCCTAAGGACCCAACACGAAAAATTAAAACCTCCTTGTCTAAAAAAAGTTTCCCAAAAAAAGAAAAGGATGGGATGAGTGAGAGTTTTTTTTAAGAAAAAAGAGCAGCTTTGTTTGAGGAATTCTCGTTAAACTAATACTCAAAGACTTTTTGTTGTTAGCACGAGAAAAAATTAATTGATAGGATTAAGAAAGAAACTTACTGGCTTATCCTCTTCTTCTGCATGCTTCCAGGCTTTAAAGTACACTTCACCTAAAGCACTGCATTCTTCTAAGGTGCAATAGGGTATTTTCAACTTGAATGATTCGTGCATCAGCTAAAACGGATAGTTAATTAGTTATGCCCTTCGGCTAATTTTTAACGTTATGTCCTCGTTTGTGTTAACCGTTTAGTCTAATTTTTTTTTCATTGATTTTTTTTCGTTTATAAAAGTTTTATTTTAAAATATCCGAAATAGTGAGACTTTTCTTAACATATGTATAAAAAAGAGATCAGTGTTTTTTTTTTATGGTAGCCCTTTAGTAGCGTCAAATCAATACAAATCAAAATACAGGGGGGGGGGGAGGATCTTTTCGATTTTTTTCAAAGTGATGATGCAAAAAAAGATATTTTGAAAACTTGGAGGAAGCATTTTACGTTTTTAATGAAAATAAAAATATGATATTTTTCAAAATCTTGGAGAAGCAATTGTTCTCTCCCACCCCCCTGACTGATGTCACTGTATCATTCTCTAGAATTGTGGAAATATTACGGTTATTCTATGTTACATATTTCGAGGTCTTTTTATTTCTTGTAATTTTTATCTGTACCAAAATTTATTCCAGTGCCCTTATTTGTTTCAATGCAATAAGGCTTGAATCACCTCTGGTAGCCATTTTTATTTCCGTCTTTGGAAAAATTAATAAATATACATTAATTATCGGTTATATATGGAAAAATCAGCAATTATTAGCTACATAATTAGAAAACGATTAGTTAAAAACGATGCCGTTTTGTCCAATTACAGGTAAAAAAAAGCAATAAACTTTTTGGCATGAGAGAAGAAAAATAATGGCACTTTGTGCGCGACAAAAAACAAAAACATAAAACAAACAAACAGAAGATCCTATAGTCCAACGGATATTAATCCGAAGATAAAAGAAAAGCAATGACACATTTTACAATGACAAAAAGAGCAATGACATTTTTTCCAATGACAGAAAAAGAATGATATATTTTCTGAGTAGAGAAAATAAGGGTTACATATTTTTCATTGATACTTTTGGCAAAGACTGGAAAATCGATGATAAAAATAGTTTTATGGCAAAACCAATTCCTTGACATTTAGTTAAGGAAGACAAGGTGATTTTTCAATCGAATTTTTCATAATCTAGGAGAAAATACTGTATAGAAAATAGCAATATTTACCGACGAATTAATAGCATACATTACTCTAAGTAGTGTAATAGACTCCTCTAAGGTTGGGAGCCGTAACGGCATAATGGCCTATTCGGCTTAATCTCCAATGGTGTTTTCTATTTGATACCCCTCGTTCAAACAAACAATTGTCAGTTTTAAGCCGTTTTTCAGAATTATTTCATTTTTTGACGAAAAAAAAAAAACAACTAATATATGACAGGTTGAAAGTCAAAATAAAAGTTCTATTGCAGTCGAAGTGTCCTGGTTTTAGGGATGGCTGAAAATCGTTTCGCTCAATTAAACTTTAAATTTTAACTATTTACTTAGTCTTCAGTAAGGCTCACATAACGGTAAGGTAAAAGCTCACGTCTATCAAGTGCTTTGAAGGGCAGTAAGACTGCACTTTTTTGCGATAAAACACCTCGATATAGAACATTCGTGAGAATTCATTTAGTTTTACTGTTTTATTAGACTTTTTTCCTGACTTTGTTCTTCGTTTGACTTTTTTTTCAAAAAACAAAGAAAAAAATTGCCATACCTTAACTTTTAAATTCCTTACTTTCTTAAGTCTTAGTTTCCAAATAACTTAAATTGTCCAAGCTATTATGTGGACTTGTTTTTAGTATCTCCTGAAAATTTTTCCTAGTTTTAAGACTTTCCTAGAATTCATCATTTGACTTTTTAGAGATTCAATTCAACCAAATGAAAAAAAAAGGTTTGCCCCTAACCCTAAACACAAAATTTTCAGACCCTTGGTCTCCTCCCTCTAACCGTAAAAATCTTTCCCTAAAAGAAGCTACTCAATTTCCCAGCCAAGATACTAGTAAGGTTAGCATATAGGTTCAGGTTCTTTTTAATAATAAAATAAATAACAAAAGGTCCAGAGTCCAGCTGAGAAGACAAATTCGTAATGCACGGGATGGAAAAATACTGGGTAAAGCATTAGTCATATTTTAATGAAACTTTCTTGCGGTTTTTGATCTTTATAACGGGAATGTTTGCCTACCTTAAGACTTCGGGGAAAAGACATTTTCTAGCATTTTCTATTGTGTTCATCTGAAAACCGACTAACTCTAATAATAAAAAAAAATAATCCGGAGAAAATGGTACCCATTGCATAGCGTCACAAGGATGTCTATGGATTACTATTTATTTCATTGACTGCATGTTACAGGCACTTTGACAACAAGATTACATTGACAACAAGATTTTTCTCCCAGATACATTTCATTAAAGCACAAAACAAAAGGCAGTAATTGAGTCTTGAAAACTGAATACAAGTGTTCATCCAATGGTAACAAAATATCAACAGCATAGAATAGTTTTAAATCAATAGTAGCACTATAAGTATAATATTACTAATAATAATATTGCCATTGCTATTAGCACAGCTCTTAAATTCCGAGTAACAACAAGAAAAATATGTAGAAGCTAAAGTTTGAAATTACTAGTTCCGACATAAAAAATGTGAATTTCTATTAAGAATTAGGAAGATTTTGGAAATACAAAAAAAAATTAGGATTTTTTTTTTATAAAGTTGGTTAATTTAGAATTAATAAAATTTAAAAATTAAGAAAGTAATGAGCTTAAAAATTAAGGTTCACATTTAATTATACCAACGGGTTCAAATTTACTCATCAAAAACTTGGTTACCGTATGCATCAAAACTAAAACTAAATACGTATAGAACTTATGATGGTTTGAATAAGATTTATATCAGAATAAAGATTCAAGATTTCAATAGCTAGTTCAATAAAAATAACTCAAAGCCTATCCGCAAGTTACCCTCTTTTCTGGAGGAGGGGGCACCATTCTGACCAAAACAAGGTCCAAGGTTATTAAAAATTAGGCATTTGTTGCTTTTACATTGGAGACTCAGCCAAAACTCAAATAGAATTTTAAGGTGGCCCAAATATCATTAATTTTTTATATCTGCAATAACAAAAAAGCATGGAGCAATTGCAGTTTGAAGTTCCAAGGTTATATACAAATAAGTTTAATCTTCAGCTTTAAATCTGCATTGTGCTAATTTAAAGCATCGTAAGTTCTGTACGTATTTAGTATTAGCTTCAATGCATACGGTAACCAAGTGTTTTCACTGTCTTAATCAAAAATTTACTCGTCTACTCTGTCTTTTCACCTCATTTTGGTTGAAAACAGAAACACAGCTTGATCTAAGGAATGATTTACAATATATCTTTCATTGCACCAGACACGATACTGGCAAAACTAAACACACTATGTCAAACGTCATTTGCATGGGGGAAGGTCTAAGGATACTCTGCAATACCACCATCCCTTCAAATTAAAAAATGATTGACTTAAGATTCTTTTTTTATAAATCCCCTCCTAAGGATAGGACCTGTGTACACTTAGATACTATGTGCTGGGTTTGTATGACACAATAGTCTGAATTGTAAACCTGTAAGTGGCACCTAGTATTCCTTAAATAAACTTTCTTCAAGAGACTTACCACACCAAAATTAACATCTTTGCACATCATGTAAATCAAAAATTTTCTGCCATCATTGACATTTAAATAGCGAGAGGACTCGAAACTTGCAAGAAGGGCTTCCTTAATGTTTGTGTTCTTAGCTTCGAAAAGGTCCAATGTGGTAATTAACCGGCGCAGCGCCCAAAGTCTGGATAAAACAGAACCCTGTAACAAATGCATAAACAGCATTAGAAAGCAGGACTGATATTTAGGATAATCAATTTTTTTTTTCAGTCACAATCCCGGCCAATCACAGAAGACTACCAAGCTTTTCGATTGGGCAGAAGTAAAAAAAAAAAAAAAAAAAAAAAAAAAAAAAAAAAAAAAAAAAAAAAAAAAAAAAAAAAAAAAAAAAAAAAAAAAAGACTTGTTGCTGTAGCCAGTGCAATCAAGGCTTGAAATTGCACGTCAAGTATCGAATAGAGCTATTAAACAGAAGTTAAACCAGTAGAGTACAAAGCATAAACATATGCATAAACAGAATTTATGTTCGATAGTTTTTTTTTCAACCCTCTTCAAGCCACGAATGATGTTCCTGGGCAAAATCAAAATAAACACACATTTCTGACCAGCCTCCAAAGGAAAAAAAGGAACATAATCCTTTTTTATTTTCATTTTTTTAAGTTAGGAGCAGACAACCTCTGCTTCAGCACTGATAAATTTACAAAATTTAATAGCGGTATTTTCGTCGACATTTTAAGCTTTTTCTGAAATCATGGAAAGCTCCTTATGCTAATAGCTTTAGGCTTGACATTACTATAATAAGCTTATAGCCTACTTAGACACCTTTTACACCAAATAAGTTAATACACCAATTACAGTTAAGTTAAATTGAGTGATATTCTCCAATCCCTAGAATAGGTCTTTCTTTTCGGACATCCTCACCAGCGCCATCTTTTTTCTTAAGTTGATCGGGGCGCCATCTATAAAGACAATTTTTCCCATATCATTAAGGTGCTGATTTCTACTGGGAGCAAGCAGAAGAGGGGAAGGAACCCCCCGCAAGCGCCGTACTGTACCCGCTGGTATTCAGTTACCCGAAAATTGCGGGGAAAAGGTGAGGGGGTACTTACGCTTCCCTTGTTCCTGGGTGATTTCAGTAGGCGTTCATTCAGCGCTCGACGCGTGAAGGTGTATTGTGTGCGAAAGAAAATAAAACGTTCAAGATTCTGGACTACTTTCAGCTCTCGAGCAGTGAAGTTCGTTGGTATGACACAAGAGACTATTTACGAATATATATACGCGCCTGTCCTGAATTTCGCTCAGACAAGTTTGCGATATGCCGATATTTCCCGTGACGCGGTGGTTGCTACGGGAAGTAAATTTTACGGAAAAGACATTCTGTACGCTGCGCATTGCAAACTGAACGATATTTTGCGGCAACTTGGAGATGAATATGTAATGAAGGACCGCCGAGCTGGTTTGCAGAGTGATGTTTTCATGGGTGATTTATACGATGCTATCAAGAATGCAGAAAACTCAGCCAATTTCACCTATAGATTTACTATCTGGAAAATTGGCGAAGTGCCTAGAATACCGCAAGATGTGCTGACTTCTCTTTCAATTAGAGTTAACGAGTGCACAGAGAAAATAGAGGGACTAATCGATCAGTGTAAGATCTACCTTCCGTCAGGCCCTACTGTCTGGCCCCCGCTACCGAAACCAGAAAGACTTGAGAATCCTGTAGTGATAGCGAATGTGCCGGCGGAAAGCCTTGAATCATGTGCCAAACAGAAGGAATTTATCGAAAAGAACGGTGGAAAAGGACATATTCGCCGGATCACTCAACGAAAAGGTGGGTTAGTTGCCTTTCTCGATACGGCGGATTCAGCTCAAATCCTCGCAGACATGTTGAAAGAAAAGGTCCGTGATGTCAAGGTTTCTTACCGGAAACCAAAGTTTTTAGCGGTGGCAAGATTCGTTCCTCCGGCAACCACAGAGGAAGAAATTATTGCTGCGAACTCCGAAGTTACGGAAGTCCACCGGTTCGGCACCTCTGGCACAGTGAAACTTGTATTTAAAGACTCGTTCGCGCGAGATCAGACAATTAAACGCGGAATATTTGTAGACTACACCCACTTCCGGGTTGAGGCCTATAAAGAGCTCCCCAAGAGATGTTTAACTGTCAATCTTTCGAGCACCTCTCTAGTGCCTGCAGCAACGCTCCGAAGTGCTCTAAGTGCGCCGGTGCCCACGTCGCATCACGGACGTCCCCATGCACGTCCACCACAGTTAAATGTGCTCTATGCCCAGAAGGCCACAACACCCACCCCTCATACAGCATGAGATGCCCACTAGTTAGAAATGCTATGAAAAAGCCTACTACAACGAAATGACTTCTCTCTCCATCATTTGCCGAAATATCTATGGGCACAATTCAGTCAAACTAGACTACGTTAAAGAACTATGCCGTCAATTTAATGTTGTGTGCTTACAAGAACATTTACTCACCTCCGAAAATTTTGGTCTTTTCGAACAGTTGAATCAAAAAACTGTGTTCATGCATGAAGCAAAAAGGTCCTCAGTCCGCGGTCGACCTAGTGGGGGCACTGCTATCATAACGGACAGTTCGCTTGAATGTCAAAAGCTGGAATCGTGTGAGTTCTTCCTCGCTGTAGATTTTCCTGGCCCCGGGGGTTTTGTTCTGATCACGGTTTATCTACCAACAAACCTAAACACCCTCTCTTCCGAAAAACGGTTCTCGGAAGCTTGTGGCCGCCTCTCGCGCTTACTTATTAGGCTGGGCAATCGAAGAGTGCTAGTCTGCGGTGACTTTCAGTGCGACTTAACGAACCCATCAAATAAGCTCTCCGAAATCTTCTTCTCAGTAATCCCAGCTGGGTATGATCTCTGTGAAAAGACTGACGCATATACGTACATCCATAATTCCGGTTCAACGACAAACATTGACCACGTGCTATGTAACTTCTCTCTAGGTGCTCCAGTCACCGTGGACTCTGAGCACACAGTAAGTGATCACCTTGGCTTGTGCTTTAAGGCTAACTTCTTCCCGTGTAGGCCGAATAAGCCCCAAATTTATGCTACCAAGACTGAGTGGAATAAAATAAACGCCGACCAGTATAAACAGACATGTGATGAGATTCTCGGAAAGATAAAAGTTCCCTTTCAGCTCTTGATGCATGGCTCGAGTGATTTGGTAGCACTAGACATTTATTGTACTGAGATTATACATGCAATGAAAACGGCTGAGCAGGCTTCTGTACCCACTCGCCGTTTTAAACCTGGAATCAGCAAGCCTGGCTGGAGTCGCTCTCCTAAAGTAAGGCAAGCCAAAGCTCGTGCTAAGTTTTGGCTGAGATTATGGCGCGATTGCGAGAGGCCTAGGTCAGGTGTAGTGTTTGAGCAGTTCCGCAACACGAAAAAAACTTATAATAAGTCTGTAAGTGATCTTAAAGCTGCCGAAGCCGAACTTGCTTCCCAAGAAGCAGCAAATAATCCTGTATCTATGTGGAAGTCTTTTAGACAGTCTAAACCAGTGACAAACCCTGCTAGTAACATACCTGAGGAGCAGTGGGTAAAACATTATAGTGAAGTTTTTGGGATCAAACATGCCCAACTAACAACCGAAAGTGATAGCGAGCTCTCACGAGCTTTTGCGTCCCTCTTGAGCCAACGGAACTATTTTACCGTCTCAATAGGCGAAGTGCTCCAGGTTATTAAGCAGCTGAGAAAGGGCAAGGCTCCCGGGCACGACGGAATTGTGACTGAACACCTCCGCTGTAGCTCACCTCTGCTCATTGAGCACTTGACGCTGCTATATCAAATGTGCCTTGATTCTGGTGCAGTCCCTAAGTCGTTTGCCCTAGGTATTGTGTCTAACGTCTTGAAGAAGGGAAAAAATCGTAACCTCTGCTCTAGCTATAGGCCTATAACAGTTTCTAGTACATTAAGCAAAGTGTTAGAGAGACTTCTGTTACCTGAGCTGTTACGCAAGTGTAAAATTGACAATCGACAATTCGGGTTCCGTCGCCACCTCGGTTGTGCATTTGCACATCGCCTCCTTACGCGTATAGTATCGAAAGCTCAGAATCAATCACGGACTCTTTTAATTTGTGCAGTAGATGTGTCCGCGGCGTTCGATTCGGTAATTCATTCAAAGTTAATTTTGAACCTGCTGCACCAAGGTGTGAACCCACATGTAGCGGCCGTCCTATGGCACTGGTATTCGAGTAGCCTTATCCGTGTTAAGTTGAGTAGTGAATTCCTGTCGAAACCGATTAAGCTTCACCGGGGACTGCGTCAAGGGTCGGTTTTAAGCCCTGTACTCTTCAATTCACTAACCTCGTCGGTAACAAAAAAGATTAACGGTGGTTTTAACACTGAATGTATGGATGTGAGCCTACTGTGCTACGCCGACGACATATTACTGGTGAGCACATCGCTTTGTAACCTTCAAGCTAATATCGATCTCCTAAGTCGAGGTTATACTAATATTGGTCTGGTTATTAACCCTGCTAAAACAGATTTTCTTGTATTTGAACCCCCGCGTGCGCCGTCTGAAGTTGCCCGTCGCGAGGCTACCCGTGTTACCGTTGCAGGGCAAGTAGTACTTCCAAGCCGCAAGTTGAAGTACCTAGGTATCACATATGGAAGCGACCTCAGAAGCTCGCGTGCTCTTTTTGTTGACCAGGTTCTGTCGGGTTTTCGGTCTGGGTATGCTAAACTTGCAGCTCTGAAGTTTAAATTTAATAAGCATATTCTTGCTAGGTTGTATCGTGCCGTCGCTCTTCCCTTTGCTCACTACATCTCACCCGTTTGGCATTGGCTATCGAATTCGGATATGTTGCGAATCCGTTCAGGCTTTTGCAAATATTTAAAGTTTCTGCTTGGTCTGCCACTTTACCTCCGTAACACTGGTCTGCTAGAAAAGTATCATATACCTGATCCTGTTGAGTTCATGCCGAATTTTGAAAAACAAGCTCTCGTGAAACACAGGGCACTATTATTTGATTTCCCAGCGACTTTTTTGCTTGATAGTTGAAGTGTGATTTGTTTGTATTTAGTGATTATTATGTTCGGTTGATTTGTTTTCGTCTTTAATTTCTCTTTTCTTTTGTTTTGCTCCGCTTCTTCATGCTTCTTTTTTATAAGCGGGTTTGTAATAAATTATTATTATTATAATATTAGGATTTCGTTTTTTTTTTGCACCGAGTCAATCAACATGTTAAGGTTAATAGGTTTTGCGCTTTAAACATTTTGTTGTACCTGCCAAAAACTGGTTACTAAGCTATTCTTAAAGGATAAAAGATCTTAAGCCGAACTGACCAGCTATAACCAAAAACAAAGAGAGAGAAAAAATCTCAAGATGAAGAAATAAACGGGACTACGGCCAGTAGAAGGAAAAGACAAGTTAAAACAAAGTAGATGTTTCCCCTATTTCAACAAGGCATCTTCAACGCTAATGTACAACAAAAATAAAATCCCAAAGAATCTTTTAAAAATTATTCAATTTCAAAAGAAAACCAATTCATTCCCTTTTGTTTTATACAGGCGTTTCTGTGTTCTCACTGAAGTTACTCGCTTTAGTCAGTAAGAGTATTCTGTGGTGCTCAATGGCAGGACACCATCAGGCAACAGGTCCAGCTACCTTTAATAACAGACGTTATCCGTCAGCGTGGGTGGCGTCTTGGGCACGTCATCAGGATGGGCAGAAATCGCTTGCCAAACTCCATCATCTTCTGGGAACCAGAAGGATCGGTAGGGCGAGGCCGTCCTAGAAACACCAAAAGACGTTCACACAGAAGAACCTTAGCAAATATACACACGACCCTCTAGACGGAATGGGAAGACGTACTAGCGTCAGCGCAATTCTGACATGACTGGAGACTTTTTGTGGATGCCCTGGGTGCCTCTGGAGGCACAGGAGGCTCAATCGGAGTAGTATTAATTGTATATATAGAAATTATTTTGTTTTTGATTTCTTTTTATTGTTTTGTTTTAGATTTTATTTAATTTTAGGTTTTAAACATTATTTTGATTTTTCTTCTACATTTAGCGTTGAAAACGCTTTGTTTTATACACACGAAATATCTGCATTGTTTTAGCTTATCTTTTCCTTCTACTGGCCGTAGTTCCGTTTGTTTCTCTATCTTGATATTTGTTTCTCTCTTTGTTTTTCTTGTAAAAGGGAGGGTCAGCAGGGTAATGCAGATCATGATGATCGAACTGTGATTGAACATATAGTACTTATATGTTATAGTGCTTATGTAAGTTCTTCATCCACTGACGAACTGTTGAACTGGTTTCTACGTTAGTTTCTTTCAGCTTAGTGTGAGACAAGACAAAGACAAGTGACAAAATAGACAGAAAATATATTATTTGGGCAATATATTTACACCTTAGGGTGGGGGGGGGGGGATAAAGTCTTTGAACAGTGTAAAGTCAGAAAACAATTTTTAATTCATAATATGCGGAATAATTGTACCTAACACATTTTGCATGCAGATCCGCTATACTTTACCCCCACCTCTAATATGCAAACATATAGCCTAAATTTGTTTCTAAAGTATTATATTTCCATCCTATTTTATTATATATTATTAGGATTAGTCAGAGAAACAGGTTTTACTTGGATGTAGAACTTGGCATAGGCGCTATAACATATAAGTACCGAACATGCACTCTGCTAATTCTCCCTTTGAATGCAGCTCTGCGCAAAATTTTTGACGATTATTTAAAAAGTTTGGATATGTCAGGTGCAACCTTTAGGCGTTATAGCGACAATATGTAGATCCTTCAGTAACCAAGATAAAACGGCAAAATAGCATAAGAATGAATTCACAATACTGAAGGATAATCATGCTTTAATATCTTTAAAAAACGAATCAACATTCTTTCACCGCTGGAGGCTTTTTGGGCTTGCAGATGAGAATTTGTTTTGATGAAGTAGGAAGAAGAATTGAAAATCAAGCAAGTTTTATGAAGGATAAAGGAAGTTATGGAGAAAAGCCAAGGTGACAATCTTTAAATACCTGCAACTACTCAATGCAAGAGAATAGCTCGAAGAGTTCTGTTTGCAGACCTTCTTCGCCCAAATAAAAAAAAATTTACGATACACACAAACTAAACATGATCATTAGAATGAAACCCCATACTTGATATAAACAAATACGACGTAGACAAATCAAGATATAAAAATGAAATGCGAATAAACTAATTACCCTGTGGTTTTGTTCTTTTGGCAAAATGAGCAAGTGTGATGATAACATTTGGAAGTAAAACCTCAAAATTGTTGAGACCCTTAAGGATCCACTTCTCTGATAATGAACTGATAGTCAACAGCTGCTGATCCTGCATAAAAAGAAATTTAAATTATTACAAAGAAATGTCATTTTCCCCCTGTTTTAGACATGCTAGTTTATCTAGTTTTAGACATGCTAGTTATCAGTCTAGACATAGAGCTATCTATTACGTAATGTGTTTGGAAACTTGGACAGTTTCGTAGATATTAGGAGCAAGGCCCCATTTGTGTTTAAATATATTGCAAAATAGAACCATAAACTATATCTTAGACTACTAGTATGGAGTGTCAAGCATATTAAACAAATGTTGGACCCCAAAGTCTAATAACCGTAAATCAGTTCCCCAATAACCATAAATCACGAAGATCGTACCACTCTTCAGCACTTCAAAATTGAAACATGGTTAGTACATGTTTCGGTCCTTGAATTCAGCTAAATCTTTGTCAAAGAATTATTAATCTAAGCTTTGTGATTACAAATCCTAGGCTAATACTGCAGCACACAAGTTTAAAGTTAAAATTATTTGTACATCTATTATGAAATAGCTAATTGATTAGGATTAAAAATTCAACTAGGCGATGAGTCATCTGCTTGCCAGGCAGTTTTTCTTGTGAATTTTGTACCTGCAATTCACTGATTGAGATCACGCGGCTACACCATGTCCTGACGACCCCGGGATTAGTTTCTGACTATATACTTTTGCAGTTTCTACAGATATTTCTATTGCGCCAATGATTGAACCAGATTCCAAACAAGGAAGAAAAGAGCCACCTGAGCTACCTTAAGTCTCATACAGACCACTTTCAGTGTCCACATTATATAGAGGGCACGCAGGAGGGATTTTAGTGTTTCATGGGAATCCGGATCGGTTCTAGGCCACCTGGTCCATCATTGTTTGACATTTCTTTCCCCAGTGGACTTTTTTTAACACACTCATCCCATTTCCTATTCCAAGGAATTTCTTCATCTTTTCTACAGACACTATTCGTTTTATTTCACTCTGCATTTGATACACCAACATAATACGAAATCAGTTAAAAGGAGCAACAAAGGTATCTCTTCCTTTGCATTTAACTCCAAGGCTTCAGGGAAAATTCACCTGAATTCCTGTTGAAAAAGTTTATAGATAAGTCAGTAATTAAGAAAAAAGTAAAATCAGCACAAAAAAAGTAAACAAAGAAATATGTGATATCTGTGAATACTCTTTATCAAACGCAGAAATTAAGGCAGACAAATACAAATAGTTTGTCCAAAAAGTTAAGAGTCTAATAATTATGAGGTTTGAACCAAACCAATACAAACACCAAGAAAATTTCTTAGCAGCTATCTTTTTGTGACTCATGGCCAAGCCATATAGAAGGATTTGTAACAGAGTAGAATGATATCGGTAACTTAAACAATTGTAATAATAATGCTTGTAATTACACATAAGAATAGTTAATATTCTTTAAATATAATTTAATGTATAATATACAGATTATAGCCTGTAGGCTATAGCCTACTCTGTAATTATAATTTTCTATAGTCAATGTGAAAATCTTAATGAACTTGTTACCCACCAAGCTTTCCCTCAAGTCTCCACAGCCCCGTATACAAGTTCAAAAAGGGCAACTTACTGTCAAAACTTTGCAAAGTAGTTTGGAGTTAAGAAATGTCACACACTGAACCAATCCTTCAGGGATAGAGGTTAAATCTAACACTTCAGCGAACAGAAACCCTGTATCCACAACGGCGTTAAGTAAGTTTTTCTGTTCATCACTGATTAATTCCACCTCATTTCCTTCAACACCAGAAAAGATCTCTTCAGTCCAATTATGAAGTTTTTCCCAGAGACTAATAAGTTGAACCTTAGTAAACAAAAGTACAGCATCTTCTATTACTGACTTCTAAAAAGAAACAGAAAATATAATTAAATATCCTGAGAATTCACACATGAAAAACAAATTGTTAAAAAGTAGCAATTCCAAAATTTTACATCGTTTGATTCAATCAATCAATCAATCAATTTATTAATACTAAAGAAAACTATTACAAAAGTAAATCAGTTAATAGGCCCAAGAAGCTATGCTTGTAATTCCAATTCTAAATCATGGCCCAAATTCAGAGGTTAATTCAACACTAGTCCTTTGAATTGAGATTTCCCTGTAGCATATACAGTATGATTTTATTTTAATATTGAAGTAAGTTCAAACTAGTTTTAACTATTTACCTCTCAAAATTAAAATTATGGCTAATAAAACCCATGAAATAATACCCTTTTGGAACAAAGGGTAAATTCTTTTTCTTTTTGACAAGGGCTAAAACTAACCATTACTCTCTTTCCAAGAGAACATTTTTCTAAAATTGGAAAATTATATACATGAAACCTGAATTTAATTTACAGAAAATTTAAACAAAAAGTACAGCTCTCCTGTCTCATATTGCATTCCTTACAAAATCATTGCTGAGTAGTTTTGAGATAAAAAAAAACTTTTAAGGTTTAAAGATTTTAATGCACCAGATTTTTGTTTGGACCTTTCAAACTATGATATTTATTAGAGTAGGGGTACAGATTGATATTCATCAGTTTTAACAGACAGTTCCTTAGAGGAAAAATTGTCTGTGTATATAATATACTTGAGATTGTTTATGGTGTTTGGAATGACTTTTATAGCTGTTTGTGTTGTAAAAGATCATGTGAGGTTAGAAAATAGTACGCTGAGTTGCTTTAATAAGCCTTTAGAATTATAAAGTTAAAGATCTAGATTCTATTAAACCCAAGCAATGGCACAAGACAATTTAAGAGAAACAAAAATCCTTTTGAAATTAATTTTTCGCCACCCTGAGCACTCTAAAGACTGCCAACACTTTGACCATATACCTGGCTTCCATTGTACAGTTTCCACATGTCACTGGCCCTTTTCCAACTAATCCTCCAAAAACTTTCGTTCCCCAATTTCTTCCTCTGATGTCATAACTAAATTGCGAAAGCTTAAAATACAAGCACTTGGCCCTTGGAAGTACCAACTGATTTAATTAAAGTCTTTTCAGACAGGATTGCCAAACAATGTTTCAACAAAATTCCAAAATCTAGTAATTTCCTAGGTTGCTGGGAACATGGTTTTATAACACCAGTCCCAAAAAAAAACTGCTAATCAGAGTTTCGCCAACGCAAGCTGTTTCGGTTTCTGATACTGCTCTTCATCTGGGGTTACTTTATTGTGCTTCATCTCAAAGTTCAAAGTCAATGGCAATTTTAGATATTAAAGAAAAAATTAGAAAGGCATTTGGCTCAATAATAAAGCTTTGTGGTATCTTCATGATATCTTAAGTTTTTTTTTAACAGAGTTACGCTTCCACATGTTCTCTATCCTGCCCTTCTTTTTTGAGACTTCAAAATCTACGACTTTTCTTCAATTCACGTTTACTATTTTAAATACTGTAAATTTTTACTCGGTTTTTCCAATTTGTGATAGTACCACTGGATTAGTTTTGTGATTTAAAATTAAAGAATTATTGGAATTAGCCATGATTAAAAGGGATAATTTGAACTTTAAGTCTTAAAATTTTCTCTTTATCCATAGTTTTTTCCCAGAATTTTAATAATGTTTGATTTTGTGTTGTTGTGTTTTTTTTTTACTTATTTTATTCAGTTACATCAATGCTTTGTTTGGTTTGTTGAAGTATTTTATTTTCTTTTGTAATTTAATTTACATATTTTATATACTCCTCAATCTTGAGGGAAATAAATAAATACATGAAGTTTTCACTTGCGACTGGATTAAAAAAAAATATATATTTTTTTTAATTTAAAATAGCTTTTAAAATTTAATAGAGCTTTTGCTTAAATTTGCTAATTTAAGCAAAAACTCCACAACCTTTGACCTTATATGGTTAGTATGTACAATCTTAAATAGTTTAAAAAACCAAACGTCTGACTCAAATTCATCATAAAAAAAAATTGGTTGGCCACATCACCATTATTTGCTTATTACCATACTAAAAAACTTTGAGCTTGACACTGCCTCAGTAAATATTGTAATATCATTCCTTTTAAATAGATGACAAGTGGAAAATAACAAAATATAATCTCTGACTCCTACTTACTGTGGAATACCTCAAGGAACTTTATTAGGACTAGTTTTGTTTTGTCAATGAGTTTCCTTAAATATGGGAATACGTATTTCCATTTTCCATCAAATATGAGAATAAGAATAAGCACCTGACTTGCAAATCCTTCAGTTATGTTATAGGAATATTAAAAAATCTTCCATTTGAAATCCTAAACCATGTTCCAGATAAAGCAAAGAATACAACCATGAAATAAATAAACTTTAAAACGAGTAGGAATTAGAATAAAAAATCGAGTCAAAATTAAGATGGACAGACATTATTACAAAGTGGAGCATGTCTACTGACCCCTGTCTAAACCTTCTAAAGCAGTTTTTCCCTCAGTTGACTGGGCTCTGACCCATCAAATGAAAATTTATAATGTTGGGACCCCCCCTTTCTGCTGTCTTAGAAAAAATAGGTAGTAAATATTATACTCTGAAACTACATAAGTCAACTGGCATGCAAGACCTATCCCTACTGCTTGTTTTTGTGGATTATATATGGCAGAACAATGTGCATGAAGATATCTTGTTCAGCAAGCCATGTAACTCATAGAACTGCATATAATTTTCAATACAATTCATTCCCATATAAAAGAAAAAGCTTTATAGTGGAAGAACTATATTGGTGTATGCACTGATGGTGTGCAGGCTATCCACAGGAAAAAGAGCAGGATGGTTAGAAGAGTTCTTGAATAAAGTACGTGTGGTTTGTGGACACATTAGTGGAAAGCATCATTGCTTACTGTTTGATGTATTAATAAATAAATAAAAAACAATGATGTTACAACTAACTTGGAAGAAAAAACTGATTATATTAAACATCTACCAGACGCTGATTCATTCTAAAGCTCACTTATATGGCTTATATTTTTTCTACATTAAATTAACTCAATTTGTACTTGCAAGGTTCAAACAGATTAGACATTTTTGTAGCTAACAATAAAATTCAAGCATACACAAAAAAGCTTATTCTGCAGAAAAGTTGCATTGATAATGGCAAGCATGGCTAATTTGATACAATAGAGACTTTTACTATTGAAAACCTAAGATGAACATACAGTCTGAAATTTATAGTCATTTACCACTGTTGATAAGTAATTTTGATAATTATTTTGGGAAGAGATGAAAAAGTTTGACTTGTTGAGTTGGATTTGTAACCCACATCAAGACAACTTACCAATACAACCAAGACAAGACAACCAAGACAACTTACCAACTTACAACTTACCAAGACAACTAATGTGTCAACAAAAGCAAGTGAAGAACTCAATGATTTATCAGAAGACTAATTTAAAACTTCTTCCAAAAAAATAGTTTTTAAAGAAAAGTAAAGAGATCCATTAAACCAAAAAAGAGAAAAAATAAATTAAACAGCCTTTCAAGCTTAAAACTACAATCACTATCAACAAGAAATTGCAATAAATAATCAAGTCAAACTCGAAACAAGCAAAAATTAACATGAGTAGGGCTGACCACCTCTATGCCTTCTCAAGGCCAAAAAATAATTTGCATTTTACTGGTCCATTCATGGTGAACCTTCTCAATATTCCACATGTTGGTAAAAAAAAAACAAGAGCTAAGAGCTCATATGGCACTTGTGACAAGGACAGAAGAGCCAAGAGCTCATATGGTATGAGCTCTTGAAAAATTCTAAGAATCAATAGATTGCTTTAAAAGGAAAATCAGAAGCTAAATGCTGGTCGAGATCTACAATAAAAGCTCTGAGTCACGAGGTCCTTCCAAATATCAAAATTCATCAAGATCTGATCACCTACTCGTAAGTTAAAAATACCTCAATTTTTCTAATTTTTCCTCTCCCTTCATTCCCCCAGATGGTCGAATCGGGGAAAGCGACTTTATCAAGTCAATTTGTGAAGCTCCCTGACACGCCTACCAATTTTCATCATCCTAGCACATCCAGAAGCACTAAACTCGCCAAAGCACTGAACCCCACCCCTAACTCCCCCAAAAGAGAGCAGATCCAGTAAAATTACGTCAATCATGTATCTACAACATTTATGAGCGTTTTTCAAAATTTCTGGTTTCCCCCTCCATCTCCCTCCAATGTCAACAGAACTGGTTGGGATTTGAAATAAGAGCTCTAAGACATGAATTCCTTCTAAATATCAAATTTCATTAAGATCCGGTCACCCATTCTTAAGTTAAAATGCCTCATTTTTTTTAATTATTCCAAATTAACAACCCCCAGCTCCCCTAAAGAGAACGGATCCATTCCAATTATGTCAATCACATATCTATAACTTGTGCTTATTCTTCCCATCAAGTTTCATCCTGATCTCTCCAATCTAAGCGTTTTCAAAGATTTCTGGTTTCCCCCTCCAGATCCCCCTGATGTCACCAGATCTGGTCAGAATTTAAAATGAGAATTCTAAAGCACAAGATCCTTTTAAAGATCAAATTTCATTAAGATCTTGTCACCCTTTTGTAATTTACAAATACCTCATTTTTTCCAAATTTTCCAAATTACTACCCCCTCCCAACTCTACCAAAGAGAGCAGATCAAGTTCGGTTATTTCTGTCACATATCTTGGACTTGTGCTTATTCTTCCCACCAAGTTTCATCCTGATCTCTCTGCTTTAAGTGTTTTCCAAGATTTCACCCCCCCCCCAAATGACAGTGGATCCAGTCAGGATTTAAAATAAGAGATCTGAGTTACAAGGTCCTTCTAAATATGAAACTTCGTTAAGATCCAATCACTCCTTCATAAGTTAAAAATATATCATTATTTCTAATTTTTTAGAATTAATACCCCCCCCCCGTACTGCCCCAAAGAGAGCGGATCCGTTCCAGTTATGTCAATCACGTATCTAGGACTTGTGATTATGTTTCCCACCAAGTTTCATCCCAATCCCTCCACTGTAAGCGTTTTCCAAAATTTTAGCCCCCCCCCCAACTCCCTGCAATGTCACCAGAACCGGTCGGGATTTAAAATAATAGCTCTGAGACACAATAACCTTCCAAATATCAAAATTTTATTAAGATCTGATCACTCCTTTGTACGTTAAAAATACCTTATTTTTTCTAAATTTTCAGAATTAATCCCCCCCCCAACTCCCCCAAAGAGACTAGATCCGTTCTGGTTATGTCAATCACATATCTAGGACTTGTGATTATTCGTATTTTTTAAGAGACAGGTAGCAAACATGTTCCCAATCCTCCTTCTTCATCTTGGCCTGTATATAATGGTACTAGCCAACTTTTATTTTCTTAACATGTTACCTTTAGAAGTTGTCAGCCAATAAAGAGACACCCAAATATAAAATATCCCTTTTTAAAGAAATAAAACAAAGTAAAAAGATGAAAAAACAGAGTAATATAAGCTATTTAGAGCTAGCATATATCCATGGCATTTTGCAAAAATTGCCTAAGTCCACTTTGCCTAATTTTAGAGGAGAAGAAAATGAAAATGCACAATGAAAAAATCTTTCTCACAAATCAGAATTTAAGAAACTTTAAAGACTGATTCCTAGCTAACTGTTGCATTAGAATTCCTGCAGATAGTTGAATTGTTTGTTACTTAGGAAATAAAGTACTTATGCTCTTTTTAATGTCCTTTAGGAATAATTTATAACTCAGCCAGAATTAAAGATAAGCAGATTTTGAATAGACCAATTTAGAGGTATCTTTAAGTTCTTTTGAACCATATATTTCAATTATTTTCAAAAAGGAGGGCTTGGGCCCTATTTGTAAAACACCATGGATATATGGATAGGGACAAAGCTAGGGTTTGCAGTTTGGAGGGGGGATATAAAGAATGTGCTGAGAAAACTGTCTAGTGTGCCAACAAATGCAGACACATAAGCTGCATTAAGATGCCTAAGGTTACAAGGCATCTGCACTACATGCTAGCACCTTGGAACTTTGAGCATGGGTGGGGGTGCCCTCTACCAATGTCTTTTTCATAATAAAGTTGAGCCAGACATTTTTATTTTTATTATTTTGTTTCTTATGTCAGCTTTAGTTCTTCAAAATGCAATTCCTGTTGTTTAAATGGAGTATGGGGCTCAAAACAATTTTTTTGTTCCTCATTTTAGAAGAATATCTATTTTGGAGGGGGTGAAATTCTAAACAAGCTGTTTTTTCTAAACTTGGAAAGTAGCAAGGTTAGGAAAATGAAACTTTCAAGGGTGGGTCTAAGGATTAAAATATGTCCTGGGAATATATTTTGAAATACTTATTGCTACTCCTCACCCTCTGGAGGGTATTACCTTTGGTGAACTTTAAAATTTTCTGTTTTAAAAAAGTGAAACCTTGCAAAATATATCTTCTGCTTAAATGCAGCCCAAGATATGCATTTTCAGCTTCACAACTTTGCTTAATCCTAATTTATGAGGTTTCAAAGATCTATTATACATTTCCTAAATTTAGAAAAAAAAACATGATATGGCTTAAAATTTTACTCAAATAGCAGGAAGTGCATTCCAGACCTAAAACCAGAGAAAGAAAAACTAAAAATTAAGGTTTAGGCTAATGTTTGTTTGTCTGCTTTTACTTCAAAAGTGTGAGGTATCTCACCTTGGTGCCAGAACGTTGAATTGGATTGGTGATTATCTAACTGGCAGGATGCAGAAAGTGATTGTAGGTGATGCTTTGTCCTCTGCTGAGATAGCTTTAAGTGGTGTTCTGCAAGGTAGTTGCCTTGGTCCAGTACTTTTCTGCCTTTTCATCAATGACTTGCCTCTTGTTGTCCACCATTCCACAATTAAAATGTTTGCAGATGATGTAAAGCTCTACTGCTCCTTGACAAATTCAGATGAAGCTTTGTTGCTTCAAAAAGACTTGGATGCAGTGCACAATTGGTGTAATGCTAACTCCATGTTTGTCAACGAAAATAAGTGTAGGGTTGTCCATTACTTTGGCAAAGTAGAACAAAGTTACCAATACCATCTTGCTGGACATTCAATCTTACCTGTTGAAAATGTCCGTGACCTTGGTGTTCATTTTGATTCTAGTCTTAGGTTTGACAAGCATGTCTCTGAAGTCACTTGTAAGGCAAACTATCAGCTATTATGTCTTAGATGGAATTTCCGTAAGTTTAATCTCTGTTCATTCATTGCCATTTATAAATCAACAGTTTGACCGATACTCAAATACAATTCGTCAGTATGGTATCCATTGAATAAAAATGAGAGAGCAAGGGTTGAAAAAATACAGCAAAGAGCAACTAAGCTTGTACCTTATTTGAAACATTTGCTGTATGAAAATAGACTGCACAGGTTAGTATTGTCAAGTCTTCAATTCCAAAGGGATAGGGCAGACATTATTAACACATTCCATATAATCAAAGGCATTGATAATATAAGTACATCACAGTTCTTCACATTTAATGACACTAACAGGACCCGTTATCACCCACATAAATTGTACCCCTCACTTTCAAAAAGGAAAATAGGCCAACATTCATTTTACAGCAGGGTGTGGAAGCCATGGAATGACCTTCCACCTAAAACATTTCTAAGAGATGACATAAACAGATTCAAAACAAGACTAGCAGAAACAAATTTTCAAAGTAAATAATTTTTAAATAATTTATAGTATTATTTGTCAGTGTTTGTTGTAGTCATTATTTTCATTGATTTGTATTTGTGTATTATGTTGTCAGTATTGTCATAACTTCTATTTATTATGTTTATTGTGACAAGCTTGAAAGCTTACCATATTTGGTATTAATAAATAAATAAATAAATAAAAAATTCCAATAGGTAGCCTATAGAAATGTCAGTTAGGCAAATTTCTAGGACATAGAAATGAGAAGAGAGTTAAAATAGTAGCCTGGAAATACCTTCCTGAAGCATGTTTTTAGTCCTGGATTTGTTACCTGAAGCTTCATTTTCCTAAAATAACACTTTCTAAGATAGGCTAGTGAAAAGCAGCTTGTCTAGAATTTCACCAATCCTAACCTAACCACTTTCTAAGGATAGCAAAAAGTAGACTGACTAGAATTATATCTAAATATTAAAGTTCAATAAAAAATCAGTTGGCAGAATTTATGGTTAACACACATACATGGATTTGTATGTGTGTATTATGTTGTCAGTATTTTCATGTTGTCAGTATTTTCATAACTTCTATTTATTATGTTTATTGTGACAAGCTTGAAAGCTTACCATATTTGGTATTAATAAATAAATAAATAAATAAAAATAATTCCAATAGGTAGCCTATAGAAATGTCAGTTAGGCAAATTTCTAGGACATAGAAATCAGAAGAGAGTTAACATAGTAGCCTGGAAATACCTTCTTGAAGCATGTTTTTAGCCCTGGATTTGTTACCTGAAGTTTCATTTTCCTAAAATAACACTTTCTAAGATAGGCTAGTGAAAAGCAGCTTGTCTAGAATTTCACCAATTCTAACCTAACCACTTTCTAAGGATAGCAAAAAGTACACTGACTAGAATTATATCCAAATATTAAAGTTCAATAGAAAATCAGTTGGCAAAATTTATGGTAGGCCTATTTTTTCAATTTTTTTTTATTCACTGATTATTGTTATCAGCTAGGTAAGGAATAGAAATAGACCTGCCTTTAGAATAAAGACTTCATCCTGAATCTACCCCAAAATGGTCAAATATAGACCATAGAATATATAAGACTATGTGGCCTAAACATACTGGATTTTCTATTATTTTTTATAACCTAAACTATTAAATTAATATAAAAAAAAGAAGATATATGGAAATCAGTGAATAAATATGACCCATAGGGACGAGAGAGGTCAGTTCATAAAGCAAATTTGAAACAGAAATGAATGTTAGTTTAGGATGAATTTCTTATTCTAAAGGTAGGTTATGACTAGGCCAATTTCATAGTAGGGCTATCTCCTTTATCAGTGAGTAGGAAAATTTTCCAAAGTATTTTACAGCATTTCTTATAGAAGATCAACTCTCTTATACTATAACCAAACTTTGCTTATCCTAGCCTAGTCTAAGAGAGCAAATTAATAATAAAACACAAATAACTAAGTCTACTTGCCTCTTTTGAAAAGACTTCACTATAATTTTTGGCATCAATACTTTTGATGAAACGGCTTACAAATTTTCTAACCCTTGGCTCTCCTAACTGACTCAAATCAGAGCCAGAATTGTCATTATCCAGCAAACTTGTCGACATTACTACTTTTGAATTTGAATTATTTGCCAATTTATTACGGTATAAAAGAACTCGAGCAAGAAGTAGATTTGGCGATGGTGTGAGTCATGTATGACTTTATATGAACCTAATAGATAACGTAAATAGTAAAGTAGACGTTTTTCATAGACCTTGATTTTAATTTTATGTTTAGTTTATATATTATAGATGGTATTCGATCATGCAGTGGGAAATTCATCGCAACTTCATTTTCTTTTTGTTTTTCCTTGAAAGATGGTAAAATTAAATTCCTACTATTATCATTATTATTAGAATTATTGTTCCTTGCTGCAATTTTTTATTTATTAAATTTTTAGAGCCATTTCTAAGAAGGGATTGTTAACGTTTGTAAAATTTTATATCTATATCTACTTTTGAGGATTTTCCTATGACGTTAATCTCTCCTCCACAAGTTACAGCCATGGTTGTAAGGAATACGGATGAAGTAAAATAGTAAAGGAACGAAGTATTTTGGATCAAATTAGAAACTAGAATTTTGGAATAATGTTCATGCAGAAATGAATTTGTTTATTATTTTCCCAGCCACTTTGCATAAATGGGGTGGGGGGTTGAAAAGGGGGGTATTTTTTATAAATGGGGGCTAAGATTTGAAAATCGACAACCAGGACCATCAATTGCTTCAATACCAATATGGGTAGCTAAAGAAAAGACCATTGCTAAATTGTCTGAAGTACTTAAAATCCAAAAACGTGTCAGAAATGACAAAATCGTTATCATTATCGATTCATTTGATTCGTTTTACCTCGGCTTGTCTCGTCACTATGAAATACATATTACGAAATCCTTTTTTTTTAGCAAAGCTATAGTAAGCATTAAAGACCATATCCATATCGAAATCCCAAACCCAACCATCACCACTACCATTTTCGATTTTGACAGGTTTTGATTTTCGTTGTTCAGGTTGGTCTTTTTCATTTTTACTTGCTCACATGCTCGGTGTCGCATCTCTTCTAACCGCGTGTCGCGTGTTTCATTTTTGGTACGCCACCGCAGCCTGTGTCTTTCCTTTCATTTTGTATAGCTCACATGCAGTATGTCACGTGTCTTCTAATCGCGTTGTCTTTGCTCTTCCTTTTCATTTTTGAAACGCTCTAATTGTCGTTTTCACAAATCTTCTAACCGCCCGTTTGTTTACTCTAAAAAATTTATATTATCTGAAATCCTGTATTACAAAAAGATGATTCTACCTAAGAATAGGTAGAATCATTCGATTTTGAGCTTCAAAGTACTTCAATGAAGCGATGGTCCTTAGGATATTGAATACCTAAAGAAGGTTTAGATACGTCCACGTCCAATAGAATGATCAAAATAGCCACATTCTGACAGGTTTTTGCAACTGATGTTGAAATGATCCAAGGGAAAAAAGAAGGAAGCTAGTGCGAAAAAGGAGGGCTTGATCAAGTCTCTTGCACTTCAACAAAACAGGATTTGAAGGTAAATAACACACAAAAGTGAGTTTTGGAGGCAGCTCCACTGACAGTGCTAACAAAATGGCCAAAATCTTACAGGTCTTGTTGCAATTTAGAATGACTTAATTAGAACTATTTTGTTGAGTTACGACATTGGGGACAGTGTGTTTTTCTCCTTTGTTGGTCAAGAAAGAAGTAGGCAGACGCCACAAAATAGAAATTCCGTTGAAGCCTCTCAGAATAACCCAACAGGGGTTGAAGGTAAATTACAAATCAAAATGATCCACGGAGGCAGCTCTATCCGTGAGCGCAAAAAAGGGCTAGATTCCACCAGGTCTTGCTGCAATTCAAAATGACAGAAGATAATTATCTTATAGAGTTACAACAGGGGATAGGGCGTTTGTCTCCTGTTTTGTTGAGGAAAAAAGCTACGTAGGCTATAAAATCGAACAACGTTGAATTCACTTGAAATAATTGGATTTAATTTATACCACTGAACAGAGCATAAAAAGTTGGGCTTGCGAATGTCCCCTTTGTCTCCATTAGCCCCATCCGAAAGACGACCACAGCCAACAAACTTATTTCCGTTTTTTGGCTATCCTGGAAAGTTATAAAAATGGCACATGCCACACTTAAATATCACAGCTGATACGAGGTGCAGAGGCGAGGGTATTCTTTCTCCGATCACTCTGAATTTTAAAAAGGGCACTAGAACTAATACTAATCCAATAGGACCTCTCTAAAGTTTATAAGATCACCCTACCCATATTTATCTTATATGCCCCAGGGCAAAGCTTACAACCCATGCTCTGAAAGGTGTAGGGGGATCATTATAGTCAAAGATATAATTTCTGGACCTTTCAACTACGTTGAACAGAGTGGCTATCTCAAAATTTTGATTGGATATGTTTGGTGAAATGGTGGGCGTGGCAGGAAGGGAGGGTTAGTTACTCTCCAGTCATATTCGAAAATCAAAGGAGTACTTGCCCTTTCACTTTTTAGTCGAATGAGCTCTGGTCCAAGTTACCACGACAACAAATGACCATCTCAAAATTTCTATCAGATGAATTTCGCCCCCAAGCCACAACTTATAACCCTTCCCCTGAAGGCAGTGTGGGAGGGAGTATTTCATCCTCAAAGATAAAATTTCAGACCTTTCAATTGCGTTGAACAAAATGGCCACCTCAAAATTTCAATTGGATAGGTTTGGAGAAAGGATGGGCTTGGAAATGGGGTTAATTGCCTTCCACTCACTTTTGATTGTTAAAAAGGGAGCTTGCTCTTTCAATGGTCCATCGAATGATTTCTTTTCGAAATTACTACGACAGTAAAGGGCTATCTCACAATTTCTATCAGATGCATTTCGGGAAAATACGAGGTATGTGCGTGTGGGGTGGGTATCCACCTTCCGATCACTCTGAATCTCAAAAAGGGCACTAAAACTTCTGATTAGAAATCCAATGAGCACCCTTCGAAGTTTATTTAATCTATATAAATCTTAAATACCCGAACGGCATAACTTACAGCCCTTTTCCTAAAGAATGGGGGTGGAGGGTTTCACCTTCAAAGATATAATTTCTCAATCTTTCAACTGCGTTGAGCAAAATGGCTTTCTCAAAATATTGATTATAAGTGTTTGCGAAAATGGTGGGTGTTAGAGAGGGGATAGTTGCCTACTAAGCACTTTCGACTATTAAAGAGGGCACTAGCCCTTTCAAGTTTGGAATTGAATGAGCCCTTTTGGAAGTTTCTACGACGAATCCTTCGATACGAAGTGCCCTTGTCTAAACAAAAATAATAATAATAATAATGCATCGTGCCCACAATGCTATTTACCTAGGCTGCCTATGATACTCCTAACTTTGGGGCTAGAAATAGTATGTGATAGCTGGTGGAAAGAACAAAGCAGAGGATGGAGACATCTAAAAATAATTCATCAGTCTCCTAATTGTTCAAGCCTCTCTAATTTAATTTAACCTCACTGCATTATCAGATGACCAGAAATAGTAAGACTAAGCCACTCTACAAGATTTGGGATTTTCTTAACCTTGTCTGTATACCAACTAGAAGTATTCACATACTTTTTCATAACCTTTCAAAAAATGTTTGTCTCTAAGCTTATGAGATATTTGTCTCTATGCTTTGAAATATTGACTGTTTTTTCTGCGTTAGCAAAAGCCTTGTGTTAATAAAACTATATCGTTTTATGAAGTGGTAATAAACAAATAAAGATGATTTTTCAGATTAAAAGAAGGTGTAACTTTCGTGCTTTAAAAAAAGTGAAATTATTCTGTACATAAGAGGGAATGCTCCTTTCCTAACTCATTGCTTTAGCATTAAACTAATGTTTTTATTTCTTTAATACACCTTCCTTTTCCAATTCAAAGGCCCTTGTGTTTCAGTAAATGTCTAAAGAATTTGTACAAAAGTCAAACTTCAAAGTAAAGAGCAAGGATTTAAGCCAAAAAAGCCACATCTGTCCTGCCCACTAATAAAAATGGCAGACGAAGTCAAAACTCTTTCTAAATTAGAAAAAAACAACCTAGGAATTGTTAAAGGCATCTATGTCCCATCAATATCTATAGCAGCGTTGCCAACACAGTACAATTGTACCATTTTGCTACATTTCATCTCTAGAAGTACATCCTGATACAATCACAATTTTCCTGGTGCGTTTTACTAAATGTGGTACAATAAGATTTGACGTGACGTCAGGACGTAGTGAGTGGAGGGAATTGTAGGTTTTTTTTCTTTTATCTTCTAGATTTTTAAATTTTCCTTAACTCATTTATTTAAATGCCTGTTGTTGGTCTGTTGTAGTCGTAGTATAGCTTGAAGCATCCCAGCCATCTGTACTTCAGCACAAAATAGGTGGGAAGTGTAAAAAAAACCGTTATTTCAGAACAAAACAAAAAAACTTGACAACTGGATTGAGAAAGCGGCTCAGCGTGGTTTATTATAACTTGAGGGTTTTTTTTGTTTATTTTTTGGATGTAGTGGTGTGTTTTACCTGGGATGCAGGTAAATTGGGATCCACATCATTCTCATGGAGTGATGCTGAGGCCAACTGCAGCTGGTCCAAATAATGAGCAAGGGCAGGCCCCCACGTACACAATATTAATTCCATAAGTTGTAGCCTACCAAGGCCTATGTCTCAATCTATACAGTATCAGGTTATACAGCAGACATTAGGATGAATCAGGCAAGAAAATCACCATATGTCACAGCTCTAGCCCCTTTGCTTGACCTTAACTTACAGGATCCAGTGTCTATAGGGAAAACATCCCTGTCAGACACTCTCTAGATGCATGGGTAGCTTCCTGTGTTGTTTTAATTGAGTTTAAAGTAAAGTTTGTTTTAGCAGTCATGTGAATATAAATTTTCTCTCCAGAATTAATCAAGTCTATTTTTTAAGCAATTAAGGGTCTTGGCTTTCACAACTGTTTCAGGGAGAAAGTTCCAATTATCAATTGCTCTGATGCTCCAAAAATTTGCTCTTGCTCTGTTCTGAGTCACTGGTTTGAAAACCTTATATGGATGGCCTCTGGTAGTTTTAACTTTAGCAGGCTTAAAGTAGCCTAATTTTCAAAGCTAATATTCTCCAGTTTGTTCTTTGCCTTGCAAATTTGTATCTGATCTCCATGTTGGTGCCTATATTTTAGAGAGGGTAGCTGTAGTTGGTGTAGTCTGTCTTCATAGCTCAAATCTTCTCAAGATATTGTGTCACACTTGGACTACAGGCTTGCAACTGTCATATCAAACTCAAGGCGAGGATGAACATGGGCTGTGTTGAGCTTCTTCATGACTAGTGGGGGGGGGGGCTCATCACTTCCTTAGAACTGAATTAGAATATCAGCACCTACAGGATTAGCTGTATGATAGATATGGCAGGGATTGTTTGGAAATTCACATAGGTCTATGAGATCTGCTTGTAGAGAAGAACAGTTTTTTTTTGTGAAAGTTGTTGATCCATACGAGTTTAGATTGTCTGCATATATTTCCAAGCTGCTCTCCATATCAATCTTATGAAAAATCGAGTAAAATTAGGAAAAATTGGGCAGTAAATTTTGTGAAAAATATTTATCATTGGCCATAGTGGACACCAAATTTAAAAACAAGAAACGTTGGTGAAAAAATAAGCAAAAAAAAATATGGCGGTAAAAAGCTTGAGCATGTGTTTTTGTACAGTAGCATTACGTTGAAGCAAAACCATAGCGCAACTCATGCATGTAAATAAGTGTTTGATTTTCCGAAGGTCTGACCTTTAATCCTCTATATAAATAAAATAAAAGCGTTTAATATTGGTCACTCTTTGACCAACAATTTTCATATCAATTTTAGCAGTAAATTTTAAAAATTTATTCTTAACCAAATACTAAAATTTATTCCGAAAATAAATTTCTGAGAGTTGTAAAAAAAATGACCTAATCTAAAATAATCCGCTTAGAACGCCGACCACACCTATAGTCAATAAAATGGTTCATGTATGACAGATCTAGGAAAAACAAGTAAGTGATGGGGATACTCACAGGAATAGCTAAAATTAGTGTGTCCTCTTGGCTTTTAGGTGGGCTAGACTAAATTTGTCCATAAGCTTGCTTGGGTCTAGTACATAAATTGGCTACCTAATAATGGCTACGCCATATTCTGACCTAAATTGCTTTATCGCACTTTACTTTCAAATCAATTCTGACACTCTCCAATTTAAAAAATGAGAACGGTTGTCTTTGGTTTCGTAAGTTAATTTTTCAGAATTTCTATATTCTTATAATTGTCACACTATATTCTCTTGGCTGTTTTGATATCTTAATATACCAAAGGCAGTAAAAATAGAATCTGAATTTTTTTTTTGGTTAACTGGGAACTTGCGCAACCATATATATGGAAATGGAACAACCATACATAGAAAATTAGTTTATACCATAAAAGATGCTAATATGTAGTTATACAATTTTTGGTTGTAACGGATGTCAAATTGAAAAAGAAGAAAGATGGAAGAAAATTGACAAAAAAATAAGTTAAAAAATAAAACATATAGCATCAAACAGTTCGAGAAGGTGTAGCTTTACTTTGAAATGTGGTTGCCTTTGGAAATCAGCAAATTGTTTATCTTCACGGATCAACGTGGCAACACTGATCCGTGTCCGTTATCTAAAGGATCTGCATTTTTTTCCCGGCCCTCCCTCAGTCCGACCATATAATACTCATTGTCCTTTAGGTAATCTTCCTGTGCTTTTCATTGTATCCAAACAGTCTAGATATTCACCTAAAAATATTATTACAAATTATTGGCACACATATGAATCTTTTTATGATCAGAGTCTAAAAACTAAAATCAAAGCTCTGCTAATTAGTAAATATTAATTTGTGAGTAGCTTCCAGCCCTTCAGCTATCGGATAAACAATGACAATAATTTTAATTTATTTTTGAGATAGCGTGTGTGCCCTTCCTAAAGCCCCTGCTGATTCTAGGTGGGAGTCAAAGGTCAAGCTAAGCCTGTATACCTCCATGGCGGTGATGGCAGTTACAGGCAATGAGGCTCGATCTTCCGTCCCTGGGCAGCAGAGGAAATCCGGCAGCGCACCTCAAAGCGGTGGAAGGGTGTAAACACCACTGAGCTCCACGCCGAGCGATTTGGTGGCCAACGCGCTCCGGGTGACCCGCAAGACTGGGGACCTTGCGGTCAACTCTATTCCCAAGAAACATTGATGGATCTGAGACCTAGAAGAAAAGTTGTAACAAATACGGCGTCCCCGGCAAGCGACGCGGCCCCCGTATTGGCGCGGGTGTCGAGAAGTAAACTAGCCAACCATACAACGGCGTTCCCGGCAGGTGACGCGACTTTGAATATGGCGGCGAAGTCGAAAAATCTTTTCAACGCCATAAATCTAGGAAAACCTACCACAGTCATTAAACAGGCAAAATCCATGATAAATGTTGGATGCTGGAATGTAAGATCCGCTAAACAAGAAGCCACACAAGCTTTTCTTGTCCATGAGATGGAGAAGTACAACATAGATATACTCTGCATATCCGAGACCAGAATCTCCGGTTCTGGCTCTATAGTTATAACGGCTCCAGAAACACTACATCAGTTCCACTTTTTCTATTCCGGAATAGAAGATAATTCAGGACTCTATGGAGTTGGTTTCATCATGAACCAAAGAACCAGAAACGCTCTCCTAGAATGGGAACCAGTCTCCTGTAGACTTGCTAGAATCAGACTAAAAGGAAACCCTGCAAATGTGTCCATAATTTCTACCTATGCCCCCACCCGTGACGCTACTGAAACGACCAAGGATGATTTCTACGGTGAACTGCAGCAGTTGTCTTCTTCTATAGCCGCACGTGATTACTTGATTGTTGCTGGAGACTTCAACGCAAGAGTTGGTCCATCTGACCAGACCACAAGACAAATCCTGGGAAAATTTGGACAGGGTCACAGATGCGAGAATGGGCAGAGGTTGGTAAACTATGCCTTGATGAACCACCTTGTTATCACCAATACACTATTTCAACACAAACCTAGCCACCTCTTAACTTGGCATTCAAATGACGGTGTCACTAAGGCCCAAATTGACTTCATTCTCGTACGCCAGCGCTGGAGAAGCTCCGTGCAGGACTCTCGCTCTTACAATGGCGCGGACACAGGCTCACAGTCTGGATCTGACCACAGGCTCGTCGCAGCAAAAATTTTGCTACGTCTTGCAATTCGAAGAAAAAACAAGTCAAAGGTCGGCTTCGATATCGGTAAACTTCAAGACAAAGAATTGCGGCAGGCCCTCAATTTGGAACTAACTAACCGGTTTGACGCCCTCAGCTCTGATGAAAACCTAACTCCCGATAAGAGATGGGAGACCTTTAAAACCGTGATGACAGAGACTGCCGATGAGATCCTAGGCCGAGCAAAAATCAAACGACAACACTGGATAACCGCTAGAACCCTGTCAATAGTCGGTGAACGAAGACAAAAGATGGGAGGCCTTAAAGAAGAAACAAAGGAGTTACGCAGACAGGTAAAACGTTCTGTTCGGCTGGACCGCCGCCAAATGTGGGAAGATGCTGCCGAGTCATTAGAGAAAGCAGCACGCTTACATGACACCCGCAAGCTTTACCAGATCCTAAAGGAATCCGTTGGTAAGAAAGCTGCTGTCTCAGAAATAATAAAAAACAGATCAGGAAAAATCATTAGTTGTCAGAAGGAACGTTCAGCAAGATGGAAGGATCACTTTCAGCTCCTCCTTAACCCATCTCCTTCATCTACTCATGATGCCTTCCCACCTTCCGTCTCTAAAGAGCCTTATGATATCGAGCTGGATACACCGACCAGAGCCGAAATACTAAAAGCGAGCAAAACCCTAAAAAACCACAAAGCCCCAGGTGAAGACGGCCTCCCCCCGGAACTATACAAACAATGCCCTGAGGTCACTGCTGAACAGCTCCATGGCATTCTCGACGAAGTGTGGAGGACCAACACTTTTCCAAAAGACTGGAAGACATCAGTCATCCTCCCTTTCTATAAGAAAGGAGACAAAACCGAATGCAAAAACTACCGCGGAATAAGTCTCATAGACATTGCCGTCAAAATATTCGGGATCATACTCTTGAACCGCTTTAAAGGGACAAGGGAGGAAAGAACTCAAGGAAATCAAGCCGGCTTTCGACCAGGTAGAGGGTGTACTGATAATATCTTCGCCTTTCGCCTCATTATCCAGCAGTTTGAAAGATACAACCTACCCCTGATCTTGATGCTCCTGGACTTCATTGCTGCCTTCGATTCTGTCACTCGCCAGAAGCTTTGGAAGATCCTGGAGAATGACGGAATGCCGCTGAAGTTTGTTGAACTGATGAAGGCATACTATGACGCTTCAGTGAGCCGAGTTAGAATCTATGGCGAAGAAACTGAAGAATTTCTGGTTGAGTTCGGAGTAAAACAAGGATGTGTCCTCTCTCCGACTCTGTTCAATTATTGCATCGATTGGGTGCTTGAAAATGCTCTATCGTCTTATCCAGGAGCGCAGGTTGGACAGAATCTCTCGCTGACTGACCTCGATTATGCGGATGATATCGGCCTCCTGTCAGACCCTGTAGAAGCCCAAAACATGCTTGACAGCGTTGTGGCCTGGGCAGATCTGATCGGCTTGAAAGTCAGCACAGAGAAAACGAAATTCATGGCTATTAACCACGACACAGGACCATTCCCACTAACTATCAACCAAGTTCAGCTGGAAAAAGTCAACCGTTTCACATACCTAGGCTCCCAGCTTTGTACTGACGGATATTCCGACGCTGATATCCAACAGAGAATACAGAAAGCGCAGACAGTCTTTGCCTCCCTTCGGAAACCCTTACGGAATCGCCGTGAAATCAGTGTCCAAACGAAAGTTTGAATTTACATGGCACTAGTCCGCACCGTTCTCCTTTACGGGTGCGAAACATGGTCGGCAAAACTACAACAAGAGAATACACTTAAGGAGTTTGAGCATACTTTTCTGCGAAGAATTCTCAGAGTACAGCTACGTGACCGTATCTCCAACGTGAATATACGTCGAATGTGCAATATTCAGAGAGATGTTGTGCTCACTATTAAAGAACGCCGTTTGAAATGGTTGGGCCATTTCAAACGTATGTATTGTATTGCGGAAACCGCCAGAGTACCTGCCTCGCCAAATACTTCTAGTTGAGCCTATTAGCTACTGGAAGAAACGCCAAGGAGGACAGAGGAAGAACTGGTGGAACCTGGCCAAGTCAGACCTTGAACCAATAGGGGGTTTCAGAAAATTTGGTCACAGATGGTCAACACAGTGGCTCGCCTTTGCAGAGCAGCTGGCACAAGATCGATCAACATGGTCCAAGAAGGTCTCTAAGATCATCGATGCCGGGCGAGGTGGAAACGCCTGATTCCCGCCACAAGTACAAGTAAGTAAAGTAAGTGAGAAGTGTGATGACATCCGTTTTTTCTGGGTTTGTTTATACCGTTTGTATTGTTGCCTGGGTTTTGAGCCAGTCTCCCTGCCGGGGATTTTATGTGAATAGTTTTAAATATGCATAGTTAAAGAATAATAAAGAATTCGAACTTCAACTGACGAAAACATGGTACTTCCCCAGAAACCTTATAATGCTGAAACGAACAGACGATAAATTTTCAAAAATTTGGGATTTGGAACCGAAACCAAACAAGCCGAAAATTTTGTTCATGCCCGTCTTCAGCTATGAATAGACCTAGATGGGTCTAAAGGGCTATTTGTTTGCCTTATTACCCAACTTTTTGCCTAAAGGGTAGTAGGTGCTCTTGCTTTATGTCCTTTGCAATTTAAGAAAATTTGAAAGGGTTTGTAATGAAACGCAGCTTGTTGAATTTGGTACAAGTTT
>NC_088879.1:22097620-22122289 GCF_032884065.1 Artemia franciscana | reverse complement strand
GTTAAAAACTATCAAAGCTATGCAATTGAAAGCTTTTTTAAAGTAAATGAAACTCAATTAAAGTTACAGCATATTAATATATATATATATATATATATATAATATATATATATATATTTATATATATACATATATATATATATATATATATATATATATATATATATATATATATATATATATATATTTATATGTATATATATATTTATATATATATATATATATATATATATATATATATATATATATATATATATATATTTATATATATATGTATATATATATTTTTATATATATATATATATATATATATATATATATATATATATATATATATATATATATATATATATATATATATATATATATGATAATACGATATATATGATAAACTAATAGTAAAAAAAAAAAAAAAAAAAAAAAAAATCAAAAACTGCGCGACTGCTGTCATACTTGTTTTTATTGTGGAGCGATGAATAAAGTGTTAAAAACTATCAAAGCTATGCAATTGAAAGCTTTTTTAAAGTAAATGAAACTCAATTAAAGTTACAGCATATTAATATATATATATATATATATATATATATATATATATATATATATATATATATATATATATTTATATATATACATATATATATATATATATATATATATATATATATATATATATATATATATATTTATATGTATATATATATTTATATATATATATATATATATATATATATATATATATATATATATATATATATATATATATATATATATATATATTTATATATATATGTATATATATATTTATATATATATATATATATATAATATATATATATATATATATATATATATATATATATATATATATTATATATATATATATATATATATATATATATATATATTTATATACATATACATATATATATATGTATATATATATATATATATATATATATATATATATATATATATATATATATATATATATATATATATATTATATATATATATATATGTATGTATATATATATATATATATATATATATATATATATATATATATATATATATATATATATATATATATATATATATATATATATATATATATGTATATACATATATATATATATATTTATTTACTTTATATATATATATATATATATATATATATATATATATATATATATATATATATATATAAATAAGTTTTTTTATTAGATCTTTAACTTTTGCCTCGGCTTGTGTTTTGTCAATATCACAGACAAATCATGGAACACTTGTTTCTTTGAATTGTTCAGGTGATGAGACAAAAACTTCTTCCTTTGCCTCGGCTCGTCTTTTGCCATTATGAAAGACATATCGCCGAACCTTTGTTTCTTTTAATTGTTCAGGTGATGGGACAAAAACTTCTTTTTCTTCCAACGATTTACATAGTCCTGGGTTTTGATTTTCAAAGGTATAGTAGGCATTGGTGACACCTCTATTTTTTTTTAATTGTTTGAGTTTTCATTGACTCGCTAACATGTCCGGTGTCACATATCTTCTAACCGCCTGTGTCTTTGCTCTTCATTTTCATTTTTGACTTCCTTACATGCTCGGTGTCGCATGTCTTCTAACCGTGTGTGTTGTTGTTTTGTTGACATTTGAGCGAATCAACCGCTCGTATACGTGCGATCCTCTTTTGAAATTTGGGCTTATGAAGCCGTGTCATTTTGAAAAACACACAAATAAAATTTTGGCACAGGCCACGTATGATATCTTGAATAGCAACACTTAAGATATCTTGGGAGAGTACTAGGACGTTGTACAGAGTGTTCTTGCCTAAATCACTGGCACTAATATGTATATCACACCTCTATTCTGCTAATATTGCTTAAAATATCTGTGAAAAGAAACATACTCAGATTTAAATAAAGCTAAAATACAAGAATTAATAAATAGATAAAAAAGTCAATACAATAAAAATAGAAGTTAATGCAGTTACTACAATTAAAACATCTATAAATGGAAACATTAATACGAAATTTACCGTGTGTCTTTGCTCTTCTTTTCTATTTTGACAAACGCCACTGCTCTTCTAACCGCGTGCGTATTTGCTCTTCACTTTCATTTTTGACTAGCTCACATGCTCGGTGTCGCCTGTTTTCTAACCGCGTGCGTCTTCATTATATAAGAAAATGCTTATATGCTGTCATATATAATATCATAAGAAATGCATATATGATGTACTAACATAGTACATTAAGTCATTTGCAAAAGCCAATATAGAAGGTCTTAACAAATTTTCTCAGACTTCCGATCTATCTAGATAGTTTTATTCTTATGCGAGAATATTCCAAGAATATATACATATATATATATATACATATATATATATATATATATATATATATATATATATATATATATATATATATATATATATATATATATATATATATACATATATATATATATATATATATATATATATATATATATATATATATATCTATATCTATATATGCTTGCTGTTGGGGTGGCGCTTCGTGCCACCCCAACACCTAGTTGGTGGGGCACTTCGACCCCCCCCCCAAGCCCCCCCGCGCGTGTAAGTCGTTACGCGCCATATTAGTTACGCGCCATTGTAGTTGTGTCCCTATGTCCCACCTGTGAATATAGATATATATATATATATATATATATATATATATATATATATATATATATATATATATATAAATATATATATATATATATATATATATATATATATATATATATATATATATATATATATATAATATATATATATATATATATATATATATATATATATATATATATATATATATATATATATATATATATATATATATATATATATATATATATATATATATATATATATGTTTTTAACTACGTAAAACTTGCGAATATACAATATTCTTTGCTGTCCCATTGTCTGTGCATTTAAATAGAATGTCAGGTTTAACAACTCTTGAACATGCAACATATAATGGTCCATGGGAAAACAATCCGTATTCAGATCTATACCTCATGATTCTAATGATTGCCCTTGAGCTTTGTTGATGGTGATTGCTAATCGACGATTCCCTGTGTCGCCATCGTCATTTATATATCCCCCTGAGCCCCCGGCGTCCCTGTTGTAGTTGCGTCCCTGTGTCCCGGTCGTCATGTCCCGGTGTCCCGGTCGTCATTTGTGTCCCGGTCTGTATATACATTCGTTTTTGATTGGTATTTTTTTAGGTTTTAGTTTTTTACCTTTTTTAGTTTTTTTTCTTTTTTTTTAGATTTGTTTTCTCCTTTATTTTTCATTTTTTTTCCTTTTTCATTTTATTTTCTTTTTTAGTTTTTTTTAGCTTTTTAGCTTTTTTAGTTTTTTATTAGTTTTTAGTTTTTTTTTCTTTTTAGTTTTTTTGTAGTTTTTACCTTTTTTTTAGTTTTTAATTTTTTTTTTACTTATGTCCTGGTCGTCAGTTATACTCCCTGTGTCCTGGTCGTCATTTGTGTCCCGGTGCTTTGTTGATGGTGATTGCTAATCGAACATTCCTTGTGTCCCGGTCGTCATTTATATTCCCTATGTGCCGGTGTCCCGGTCGTCATTTGTGTCCCGATGTCCCGGTCTGTAATTTCGTCAGTCGAAAACATGACGTCAGTCGACACAGAAACATGACGTCACCTGACAGATCCAGATCCACAGACAGACAACTTATTTTCATATATATAGATATATATATATATAATAATCAAGCAGTTCGTGGTAACTGTAACTGTAGTAAGGAGCGACCCGGCTCAATAGTAACCGAAACTCTAAAAAATGGAATTTTGATACTAATAGTTACATAAAAAAATCGCATTTTAATGCTGATTTTAAATATATAACTTTCATCAAGATTAGTCTTACCTATCAAAAGCTACGAGCCTGAGAAAATTTGCCTCATTTTAGAAAATAGGGGAAAACACCCCCTAAAAGTCATAAAATATTAACAAAAATCACACCATCAGATTCAGTGTATCAGAGAACCTTATTGTAGAAGTTTCAAGTTCCTGTCTACAAAAATGTGGAATTCCGCATTTTTTGCCAGAAGACAAATCACGGATGCGTGTTTATTTTTGTTGTTGTTTTTTTTTTCCCTAGGGGTGATTGTATCGACCCAGTGGTCCTAAAATGTCACTAGAGGGCTCATTCTAACGAAAATTAAAAGTTTCAGTGCCCTTTTAAAGTGACCAAAAAAATTGGAGGGCACCTAGGCCCCCTCCCACGCTCATTTTCTTCCCAATGTCACCGGATCAAAATTCTAAGATAGCCATTTTATTCAACATAGTCGAAAAACCTAATACCTATGTCTTTGGGGATGACTTACTCCCCCTCAGTCCCCGTGGAAGGGGTTGGAAGTTACAAACTTTGACCTATGTTTACATATAGTAGTGGTTACTGGGAAGTGTACGGACGTTTTCAGGGGGATTTTTTGGTTTGGGAGGGAGAGTTGAGGTGGGGGAGGAGTTGAGTGGGAAGATTTTTCTATGGAAAAACTTCTCATGGGGGAAGAGACTTTCGATGAAGGGGGTGCAAGATTTTTTTGCATTTATTTAAAAAAAACAATGAAAAAATAAATATGAAAAGTTTTTTTCTACTGAAAGTAAGGAGCAGCATTAAAACTTAAAATGAGCAGAAATTATTGCGCATATGAGGGTATTATCTCCTCGTAATACCTCGCTCTTTACACGAAAGTATTTTTAGTACTTTCAACTATTTATTCTGTGGCCTTTGTGATTCAGGGGTCATTCTTAAGGAATTTGGACAGAATTTAAGCTTTAGTGTAAAGAGCGAGGTATCGACGAGGGGTGAACTCCCTCATATACGTAATAAAAACATACGAATATAGAAGTTCGTTACGTAAGTTAATTCGTAAATTACGTATATTTTTTACTAATGAAAATGTTCGTAAAAAAATTAAAAGTTCTAGTTGCCGTTTTAAGTAATCAAAAATTTTTAGGGCAACTAGGCTTCCTCCCTCTCTCCTTTTTTCTCAAAATCTTCCGATTAAAACCATGAGAAAGCCAATTAGCCAAAAAAAAAATGTAATATGTAAATTTTGTTTTAATTATTTATGTGAGGAGAGCCAAGATCAAAACATGTATTAATTAAAAAATGTCCAGAAATTAAATAAAAAAACAGTTTTTTTTTAAATGAAAGTAAGGAGCGACGTTAAAACTTAAAACGACGCTAAAGTTTTTTACTGTTTTAAGAAGTAGAGTTAAGAGAAAGAGTCAAACTTTAGCGTAAAGAGAGAGGCGTTGAGGAGGAAAAGCCCCTTTCATATACGGAGTAATTTCAGTTCGTTTTAAGTTTTAACGTCGCTCCTTACTTTCATTAAAAAAATTTTTTTATTTATTTAATTTACAAGAAAAGACGAGAGTCAAGATTTAACTGAAGATTAAGATTTGTTTGAACTGTTTTCCTTAGGTTTTTAAACAAAACTCTCTTTCTTTTTTTTTGAAAACTCGTTTTTCTAAGTACCTCTTAAGGAATAGAAGTATGTCTTGTTTTTCCGTCATTGGACTTCTGAAGCAACACGTGAAGATTATAAGTTTCTCGATTTTCAAAGAAAGAAATTACTAAGAAACGATAAACGTCCTTTTTCTGAGTGTAAAATTACATAGAAGCTGGATTCAATCTTTAATTATGCAAATTTGAGGATCTGCTTCACATGGAAACTAATCTGAAAGCTAATATCCTGTTTCTTTGTGAAGAATTTCAAGTTTATTGACTATGTTATCTGAGGAAGGATACATCTATTATAATATTCTTTTCCAACTTTTTTTCTCTTATTTTTGCCTGTGTTGACTATTATAAA
The DNA here is from genome assembly GCF_032884065.1 of Artemia franciscana. Taxonomy (NCBI): domain Eukaryota; kingdom Metazoa; phylum Arthropoda; class Branchiopoda; order Anostraca; family Artemiidae; genus Artemia; species Artemia franciscana. The sequence goes on along the minus strand of NC_088879.1, from coordinate 22,116,422 downwards.
AATCGACTAGATATAGGGAAAAACATTGGTGCGTAGATAAAAAAAGAAATTTCACTGAATTACCAGAGGCAAATTTTGTTATGACAAAATTTGTTTGTTTTGCGTGAAACACGGCAAAACAGGAATTTTTTACAAGTATGTACAAAGGGTAAATTGTACAAACATGGGTATATTATCAGAAAATTAATTGAATGTTAAAACAGGGTAAAGAAAAAAATGAGTCAACATCAAATTCAATGGAAAAGAAAATATTGAAAACATTTACGTTTGACAAAATAACAAGGGGCTGAAAATAGGTCTCTGAAGTAGTCGCACCAGTCTTTTTCTGGCATGCAGGGTGACCCATTGGAAGATTTGTTCTTAACTCGAAGACGCCATAAAGCAGGAGGCGAATTATGGACAATCTCGCTGGTACGGGCAATTTCGTTAGCCTTATGCTGTGCGATGGCTTTGGAATTCTCCTTAGCCTATTATCGTTTAAAAAATACTTTTTTTCATTTAATTTATGATCTTTATTCAAATCCAGCCGGAGATCCCCCTTCCATCGAAAACTCTTCCTGGAAATCTCCCTTCCCCAATGGAATTTTTCTTCCATGAAAAAAATCTCCATGGAGACCCCTTTCAAAATTTTGCTTGGACAATTTCCCTTGAACATTTCTGCATGTACTGAGTCACCAAAGAGGAAGTAAAACATATGAAAAGAATTTTGCACAGGAATCCTGGTGAATTCCCCCATGTAAACCTTCCCGTTGAAAGTTCATCCCTGGAAACTTTTCTCTCCACAGAAAATTCCCCCCGTTGAAATCCCCCCCTCCCCAGAAAAATTCCCTTCCCCGAAAAATGTCTGTATACTCAATAACAAATAGTATGTGTAAACAATGCGCAAATTTTACAACTTACAGCCTTTTCTCAAGGGCTTGTTGGGAGAGGGTCTTGTCATCACCATAAAAATGACTATTTGACTTTCCAGCTGTGCTTAACAAAATGGGACGTTTCAGGTGGGATAGTTGCCTTTCAATCTTTTTGGTCACTTAAAAAGAGCAATAGAACTTTGTATTTTCGCTTGAATGACCCCTTTCTCGACCTTCTAGAGCATTGTTTCGATACGATCACCCCTGAAATAAAAACAACAAATAAAAACGCAAATAAATACGGCTTTGTGATCTTTCTTTTAGTAAAAAATAAGAAATTCAACAATATTGAATGTGAGAGCTGGAATCTTCTGCGGTAGGTTTTTTTTTGATATGCCTAAACTGATGATTTGATTTTAATTAAGATTTGTTGACATTTTGGGGAGCACTACTTTTTCAAAAATAAGGCGAATTCTTTCAGGCTTTTAGCTTCTGGATGGTAACAATAAACGCAATGAATTATATATATCTTGAAACAGCATAAGAAAAAACTTTTTGATGTATCAATTGTTTTATGAAATCCATTTTTTAGAGTTTTAGTTATTATCGGTTTGAATTGATTCTTGTTCTGTGGTTCGTTACCACGAACTGTTTCATATTAATAGGTCTATTACAGTTTTGGGAGTTTTATAAAAACTCCCAAAAATTTGGGAGTAAATTTTTATAGAAAACTCCCAAAAATTTGGGAGTTTTGGGAGTATTACTTACATTTCGTTACCAAGAACTGTTTGAGAGAGCGTTAACTCTCATGCTTGTTCACAATGCTGGTCACCGTTATTTCCAATTCTCAGACACTCGTGAAAGATTTTGTGGTCTTCAAAGTTCTTATTGTGCGTGGCTCTCCTCGTTTTGATTCAGATAATGAAAACTTTCTTTATTTTTTGTTCTCAGTGTTGAAAGGCCTGTGGAATGTTTATTATGGGATGCTTCATGTCCAAAGAACAAATTACTTTCCCTACTGCCAAGATGCTTGAATTTTTTCAGAAGTTAAATGAAACTTCCCACGACTCTGCATTTTGTCGGAGCAGCTGTGGTCTTTTATATTGCTACTATGAGATTTGTTGCTGCTTATAATTTTCCGAAGCATCCCTCCGTGAAGGAAATGTTTATGTTTTACACGGAAGTTCTCAAAAACATGTAGATTATAGCTCAGACAGCTTCTGATCTGGTTAAGTCTGATAACTCACAGAGTTATTCTTTAAATGAGGAATGATCCTCAATAATCTTTAAGGAAATATTCTTCAAGGGAATGATCCTGAAAGCGGAAAAGGGCAGTCCTTAAATGTTTTTTCCCTAAAGGTAATTTATCTTTATATCTAAATAATTAAAAAAGGGTTCAACGGATAATTAGGGTCAGATGTGTAGTTATGGGGAAAAAGGGCTGAATTATCTCCAAAGTGCTATCTTGCTACCATAAATGTTTTCTAAATATTGCATGAACTCTTGTTAACAAGAAAGGAAATATAAATGAAAAGAAAAAAAATTAAATAGGTGAAAAACGAGGGTTTTGTCTGCCTGTAGCAAAATATAAAGATGAAAATCAAGCAAATATTTCGACTAGAACCTCCGCCAAGTCGTCCTCAGTGGTAAAAAAAAATAAGAAAGAGGAAAAAAACAAAGAAAAAGCAACAACAAAATCTAACCTTCTTAAGTGAACTCTACGAGAGGAGAGAAGACACTGAATGAAACAACAAAAACCAACTTGAAATCAATGAAAGAGAAGTTACCAATTAGATTGAATAAGTATCCTTTGACGTGCAACATATTTCGCCTGTCTACAGTTTCGGCTTTCATTAGATATGTGGACAGACTCTCTTAAATTAGACTGGACGAGAATATTCATTGAGTCTTTTAATATTAAGTTGTTATAAATCGGGCTTAGGCAAATATCTCGCGTGTCTCTATTTATAGCCAAATTTCTGTTCATATGCTGTTTTTCGTATCTCAATTGCCTCTTTAAAAGATTGCGGCAGGCCATTTACGGTAGATATTAAAGTTGCCTCTTTAAAAAGAACTAAATGGTCACGATTTTCGCATATTAATATCTACCGTAAATGGCCTACCGCAATCTTTTAAAGAGGCAATTGAGATATAAAAAAACATAAACAGAAATTTGGCTATAAATAGAGACACAGGAGAAATTTCCTTAATCCCAATTTATAACAACTTAATATTAAACAAGAGCTAAGAGCTCATATGGCACTTGTGACGAGGCCAGAAGAGCTAAGAGCCAAGAGCTCATATGCTATGAGCTACAACAAAATTCTAAGAATCAATAAATTGATTTAAAAGGAAAATCAGAGGCTTAATGTCGGTTGGGATTTAAAATCAGAGCTCTGAGTCACAATGTCCTTCTAAATATCAAAATTCATTAAGATCCGATCACCCACTCGTAAGTTATAAATACCTCATTTTTTTCTAATTTTTCCTTTCCCTTTAGCCCCCCCCCCAGATGGTCGAATCTGGGAAAACCACTTTATCAAGTCAATTTGTGCAGCTCCCTGACACGCCTACCAATTTTCATCTTCCTAGCACGTCCAGAAGCACCAAACTCGCCAAAGCACTGAACCCTACCCCTTAACTCCCCCAAAGAGAGCGAATCCAGTACGGTTACGTCAATCACGTATCTACTACATTAGCTTATTCTATCCACCAAGCCTCATCCCGATTCCTCCACTCTAAGCGTTTTACAAGATTTCAGATTTCCCCCTCCAACTCCCACCAATGTCAACAGATCTGGTCAATATTTGAAATAAGAGCTCTAAGACATGAATTCGTTCTAAATATCAAATTTCATTAAGATCCGGTCACCCATTCTCAAGTTAAAAATACCTCAATTTTTCTAGTTTTTCCAAATTAACACCCCCCAGCTCCTCCAAAAAGAACAGATCCATTCCAATGATGTCAATCATGTATCTAGAACTTTTGCTTATTCTTCCTATCATATTTCATCCCGATCTCTTCACTCTAAGCGTTTCAAAGATTTCTGTTTCTCTCCTCCAACCTCCTATGTCCCGGATCGAAAATGGAGCATCTGAGACATAAGATCCTTCTATATGTCAAGTTTCGTTAAGATCCGATCACCTATTCGTAAGATAATAATACCCCAATTCTCACGCTTTCCAAAAATTTCGGTTTCCTCCTCCATCTCCCCCAATGTCACAGGATCTGGTCGGAATTTAAAATAAGAGCTTTAAAGCACAAGAGCCTTCTAAATATCCAATTTCATTAAGATTTGATCACCCGTTCGTAAGTTACAAATACCTCATTTTTCTGAATTCCCCCCAAACTCCACCAAAGAGGGCAGATCCGCTCCGGTTGTGTCAGTCACGTACCTTAGACTTGTTTTATTATTCCCATCCAGTTTCATCCTGATACCTCCGCTTAAAATAATTTTTAAGATTTCTGCTCCCCCCCCTCAATGACGCTGGATCCATTTCATATTTAAATTAAGAGATCTGAGTTACGAGATCCTTCAAAATATGAAGTTTCATGAAGATCCGATCACTCCTTCGTACGTTAAAAATACATCATTTTTTCTAATTTTTCAGAATTAACCCTCCCCCCCAATTCCCCCAAATAGAGCGGATCCGTTCCAGTTATGTCAATCACGTATCCAAGACTTCTGCTTATTTTTCCCATCAAGTTTCATCCTGATCTCTCCACTCTAAGCGTTTTCCATGATTTTAGGTTCCCCCTCCCAAACTCCCCCCAGTGTCACCACATCCGGTCGGGATTTAAAATAAGAGCTTTGAGACACAATATCCTTCTAAATATCAAGTTTCATTTAAATCCGATTACCCGTTCGTAAGTTAAAAATACCTCATTTTTTCTAATTTTTCAGAATTAACCCTCCCGCTTAACTACCCCAAAGAGAGCGAATCCGTTCCGGTTATGTCAATCATGTATCTAGGACTTGTGATTATTTTTCACACCAAGTTTTATCTCGACCCCTCCACTCTAAGTGTTTTCCAAGATTTTAGGTTCCTCCCAAACCCAACCCCCCAATGTCACAAGATCCGGTTGTGGTTTAAAATAAGAACTCTGAGACACGATATCCTTCCAAACATCAAATTTCATTAAGATTTGATCAACTGTTCGTAAGTTAAAAATACTTCATTTTTTCCTAATTAACCGGGCCCCAACTCCCCCCAGATGGTCAAATCAGGGAAACGACTAGACATACCGACATAATTTGCGATTGCTATATGTCACTTGGTTAATACCAAGTGCCATAAAAACTTCTAGCCCAGTCTAATTTAAGACAGCCTGTCCGCATATCTAATGAAAACTGAAATTGTAGACAGGCGAAATGTGTTGCAAGGCAAAGGACACTTATTCAATCTAATTGGTAACTTCTCTTTCAATTGATTTCAAGTTGGTTTTTGTTGTTTGATTCAGTGTCTTTTCTCCTTTCGTAGAGTTTACTTAAAAAGGTTAGATTTTGTAGTTGTTTTTTCTTTGTATTTTTTTCTTCTTTCTTATTTTTTTTTTAGCACTGAGGACGACTTGGCGGAGGTCCTTGTCGAAATATTTGCTTGATTTTCATTTTTATATTTTGCTTCTGGCTGAAAATATCCTCATTTTTCACCTGTTTGATTTTTATGGCACTTGGTATTAACCAAGTGACATATAACAATCGCAAATTCTGTTGGTCTGTGGGTCCCGGTTTTGCTACTTTAGGCACTTCCAGGTAAGCTAGGACGATGAAATTTGGCAGGCGTCTCAGGGACAAGACCAGATTAAATATTTTTCCCAATTTGACAATATGCGGGGGGGGGGGGGAAGTGGGGGACCCGTTAATTTGGAAAAAAATAGAAAAAATGCAGTATTTTTAACTTACGAAAGGTTGATCAGGTCTTAATGAAATCTGATGTTTGGAAGGATATCGTGTCTCAGAGCTGTTATTTTAAATCCCTTTTAATTTTTAAATCCATATATATATATATATATATATATATATATATATATATATATATATATGTATATATATATATATATATATATATATATATATATATATATATATATATATATATATATATATACTAGCTGTTGAGGTGGCGCTTCGCGCCACCCCAACACCTAGTTGGTAGGGGCGCTTTTTTTTAGTTTTTTAGCTTTTTTAGTTTTTTTAGTATTTTCTTTTTAGTTTTTTTGTGTAGTTTTTACCTTTTTTAGTTTTTCTTCTTCTTTTGTATTAATCCTAAGGCCAAGTTTCGAACCTGGAACCTCTCGGACCAGGAACATAACGCTTTACCAACTCAGCTACTCCGGCTTGAATACATTTGTTTTTGAATTGGTATATGATGTGTCCCGGTCGTCATTTATATTCCCTGTGTCCCGGTCGTCATTTGTGTCACGGTGTCCCAGCCTGTAATTTTGTCAGTCGACAAATATGACGTCAGACGACAAACAACTTCATGACGACATACAGCTCAATCCTTATAATGACCTCAGTCAACAGACACACAAACAACTTATTTTTATATATAGACTAGCTGTTGGGGTGGTGCTTCGCGCCAGCCCAACACCTAGTTGGTGGGGGCGCTTCGCGCCCCCTGAGCCCCCCCCCCCCGCGCGCAAGTCGTTACGTGTCATTGTAGTTGTGTCCCTGTGTCCCACCTGTGAATATAGATATATATATATATATATATTTAATTACGTAAAACTTGCGAATGTACAACATTCTTGGCTGTCCCATTGTCTGTGCATATAAACAGATTGTCAAGTTTACCGACTCTTGAACATGCAACATATAATTGTCCATGGGAAAAACAATATGTATTCAGATCTGGACCTCATTATTCTAATGATTGCCCTTGAGCTTTGTTGATGGTGATTGCTAATCGAACATTCCCTGTGTCACTGTCATCATTTATATATCCCCCTGTGTCCCCCGGCGTCCGTGTTGTTGTTGTTTCCCTATGTCCCGGTCGTCATTTGTGTCCCGGTGTCCCAGTCTGTAATTTCTCTTTGAGTGTCGCGGTCGTCATTTATATTCCTTGTGTCCTGGTGTCCCAGTCGTCATTTTTGTCCCGGTCGTCATTTGTGTTCCGGTGTCCCGATCTGAAATTTCTCTTTGAGTGTCCTGGTCGTCATTTATATTCCCTGTGTCCCGGTCGTCATTTGTGTCCCGGTGCTTTGTCGATTGTGATTGCTAATCGAACATTCCTTGTGTCCCGGTCGCTTTCTTTTTGAGTGTCCTGGTCGTCATTTATATTCCCTATGTCCCGGTGTCCCGGTCATCATTTGTGTCCCGATGTCCCGGTGTGTAATTTCGTCAATCAACAAACATGACGTCAGTCGACACACAAACATGACGTCACTCGACACACAGACACACAGACAACTTATTTTTAAATATATACTAGCTGTTGGGGTGGCGCTTCGCGCCACCCCAACACCTAGTTGGTGGGGTGCTTCGCGCCCCCCCCAAGCCTCCCCGCGCGCGTAAGTCGTTACGCGCATTATTAGTTACGTGCCATTCTAGTTGTGTCCCTGTGTCCCACCTGTGAATATAGATAGATTTATATATGTGTTTCAAACTACGTAAAACTTGCGAATATACAACATTCTTGGCTTTCCCATTGTCTGTGCATATACAAAGCCTTATGTACTAATAATGACGTCATATGCAAACGCTCTTTTTACAAACAAACAAACATGCATACACACAACTCGTTTTTATATAGATAGATAGATAGATAGATACAATACAAATTAACTGCGTAAAACTTGCGAATATACAACATTCTTCGCTGTAAAATTGTCGCTACATATAAATAGATTGTCAGGTTTACCGACCCTCGAACATGCAACGTACAATTGTCTATGGGAAAAACAATCAGTATTAAGATCTATACCACATTTTTCTAATGATTGACCTTGAGCTTTGTTAATGGTTATTGAAAATGCTAATCGAATTGGGAATTGCAATCTTTTAAATTGAAAAGGCAGATCCGTTGGAATCATGGGAATGCGAGGAATAAGAACAGCCTCACCCTCAAAAGGCCCTGTCAAGATTGTGGCCTCTATTAGGTTTTCCATTGTTTTTTTTCACGGCAAGTCGCGTGCCATTGCAAAGCTTTGGTGGGTTGATATTTCTTAAAAATATTATTGGTACGCCTATTTTTAGTTGTAGCACGTGTGGTGGAAACCCTGAAAGATCTATGGAATTTAAAAATTCAGATGGAAATTAACCGCTTCATTTGGTTCCAAAACAGTGTCGACTGACTTGTAAAGGACTGCCTGGTCTCGAATCTTGGTCAAAACAATATTGTTGATTTCGTGGACGTCTATATTTTTGGGTTCGAGAATCGCTCTTTCACTTAGCCATTTATTATTTTTAAATTTTTTTAGAATATTCGGAAATACTTTTTCAATCAATTCATTTTTGGACGTCACTAAATTACAGAAATCAGCAGGTAGTTGTATACGTCCTGAAATTGAGTCTACTGGGAGCTTTCCGTTTCCAATTGCCAGCAATTGATCTGAAAATGTTTGACCATATTTTTACGTGTGCCCATAAATTAGAATTTTTCAGGCAAGCATTCATTCCGTCTGCAGGAGTTGATCTAGGTATTATAGGTAATGTTTGCCTGAAATCTCCCGCAAGCAATATTAATGTGCTGCCAAAGGGTTTCGACTTGCCTCTCAAATCTTTCAAGCATTGATACAGAGCCTCGAGCGATTTTTTGTGTGCCATTGTGCACTCATCCCAAATAATAAGTTTGCATTGCTGCAATACTTTACCCATCCGAGATGATTTGGAAATATTGCACGTGGGAGTTTCTGTAGAATGCAAATTCAGAGGCAATTTCAAAGCGGAATGAGCAGTTCTTCCACCAGGCAGCAATGTTGCGGCTATTCCAGACGACGCAAATGCCAACGCTATATCATTTTTTGATCGAATTGATGCCAGAATCAGTTTTATCACAAACATTTTACCAGTACCTTCTGGCGCATCCAAAAAGAAAATTTTTCCAACGTTGTTATCGACACAATGCATTATCGTATTATAAATGTCTTTTTGTTCCGACGTTAACTTGGAAATGTTATTTTGTGCATACGACAATATATCACTCGTACTGTAACTTTGTTCACGATCCAATTCTACACATGTCGAAACAGCAGCGATACGGTTAGGTGAAGGCATTCCCCAATCCTGAAGAGGTTTGTTTGCCATACGTACGCACAAATCTTCTATAATAACTAAAGTGTAGTTATAAATTTCTGATGTAAAATCAAAAGTCATATCTGACGTCTCTAACTGTTTTCGATGGAGTATATCTTCGGACATTTTTGATTTATATTTTTCCCATAACTCTGTAGGAGCTGATGGAGAGCAAGTTGTTAAAATGATGCCAAACAATGCACGAATTTGACTTGGGGTTGACGTTTCGCACGCGTCATTGATGCAGTTATCCCAGTGTTGGTCATTCTCCCATAAATTCAGAGCTTGGCATGCACTACGGTAAGTTTCATGTATAGTACCGTTTACAGTTCTCAAATACTCAAAGGATGTCGGACCGGGTACATTCACCAAAAGCAGGGGTAGAAAGAAGCATTCATGTTGATTGGGGTGAACGGTGTAGAGTCTTCCCATCGTGGTATCTTTGAAGATGGTAGGTTGGCCGTCGACTGACTTACCCTGTTTTCGACGTTCAAATACTTTATTTTTAGTATTCCACGTGTAATACGAAGGCACTTCAGTATACAGCAGTTTTTTTGCAAAAGAATCATTTTTGCAAAGCAAAAAAAAAGCTGTTAATGTTGTATCCGGTGGATTCAGGGGTCTTTGTTGCACGTTGGTTTCCGTGAAATAAACACGTTGACCATTCTGTAAATGTACTGCTAAGTGAACAACAGATGGACTACGTTCATGTATCGGAAATGAAAGAATTCGCCAAACAGCTTCATTACTGCTTATGTATCTTCCAGCCTGATATTGTACGATTTCGTCGAAAGCTTTGATTTCGGGCTGCAAGCCAAAAACTGCCATGTCACTGCCTTTGTTGACGTATTTACATATGTATTTGATTGCCTTTACGGAGTTACAGTATTCAACGTTTATGTGTGCATTAAATGTTTTTGATAATAATGGGGAATATGGAACAACCCACTGGTTATCTACTTCGATGGTGGTATCGTTACGCTTCTTTATTATTGCTGTTTTACCGCCATCTTCAGTAGATCTTCTTCTATATTGTGGGTAACCATCATTGCCAGTAATTGTGTTTGATACTAAAAGTCGAGGATATTGCTTTGTGCACCTTCCTTTGGCCATGCATGGTGAATTTTCGTTCAGTGCACCGCAAGGTCCATGTATCATATTTTTTACAATAATATCATGTAACCCCTTATCGACATTTTTATCAGGTATTTCAGCGGAAATCACATCATCAATTTCGTTCGAAGTAATTTTTTTATGTAGCCAGATTAGTATATGTGCGTGTGGCAAACCTCGTTTTTGCCATTCCACTGAGTACTTCCAGCATCGCACTGACCCAAACACTTCAAGTTTTACTATGTAGTTTATCAGTGATTTCAACTTTTGCCGGAAGACACGGGCCGTAATGTCATGCCTATGAACTGCCGATTGGCCTTGAAGTAAAAGCTGCAGTATCTCGTCCCATGATTGATTACATGTAAATGTAATAAATAAACTTGGATGACCATAGAGACGAACATACGCAATAGCATCTTGAGCATATTCATGCATATGACGGGGACTGCCAGCATATGACGAAGGTAAAATTGTTAATCTTCCAACGTTTGTGGTATTACCGTCATTTATAACTGCATCTCGCAAATGAATGTATTCTTCAGAGCGGAGCTTGGTCTGATTCAGGCGGATATATAGCAAACGTTCTGATTCAATTTTAGCATACTATCAACGACAAATTGGTGAAACAATTCACGGCATTTTAAAATATAATTTTCTTCATCCTGCCGAATCATTAGTCTATAGGAATAATAATGCATTGCACTGCATTTCTTATTCATTTCTTTGTTAGTGGCTGGATTCATCAATTTAATATTAAAGTGATAGCCGTCGGCTCCATCCCAAAAAATGATAGGATATTGTTGGGCATCGTAGCATCGATGAGTTTCAGCAATTCTTAACAACTGAGCGTTTCGCTTATGAAGAATAATATCTCGAGGTAAAAACTGATCACCGACCTTAACGATTGCCACTTCGTCGATAGTTGGAGCATTGTATCTACGCACATGTTGGCCAGGAGGCGTTTTGTCAGCGGAAATAACAATTTTATGCGTATCAGTAGGCATCAAATCGATGGCTGTTTTGAACAGACGCACTAAATTATTATTTTCGTGGAAAAGATGTTGCAATTGGGAAACGATTGTCCTTTCAACCTTGGGAGAAATTTCGCAACGTGCATTCAATTCAGAATTTCTATCACTGATGAAGTACAATTGTAAAAATTTATGATTCTCGCCTGAGAATGGTAGAAGGGACCCTGCTCTATGATAAATTTGCCCTTTTACTGTGAAGGTAGACATAAATTGATCTGGATTTTCGATTTGGGCTCCAAACGACGTCATTTGGAAACATGAGTTGTATTTTCTGATTTTTGACAAAAACGCTTAGATTCTGACGTAGTTCCAGTAAGGAAAGTCTTCAATGGCTCTGGTGGTGCAGCCAATAGAGGAAATTTAGCTTTTCCTGAGGCGCAACACATTCCCATTGTTTCACCATTGAATTTCAAGGCCTTGCAATAGGGACAAATTTTAAACATTGTCCCGATTTGAACACATCTACTTAAGCTATAATCATCGACTGGGCTGTACCTGAATGCCAGGCGATAACTTTCAGGTTGCTCTGATTCCTCGGCAAGCTTTCTTTTCTTACTTTCTCTATTAGCAGCAAGCCTGATTTCTTGCTGTTCTTGTGATTCCTCGGCACGCTTTCTTTTCTTACTTTCTCTATCAGCAGCAAGCCTGATTTCTTGCTGTTCTTGTGATTCCTCGGCACGCCTTCTTTTTTCACTTTCTCTTTTAGCAGCAAGTCTGCTTTTGCGTTGCTCTGGTAGTTCCTCGGCACGCTTTCTTTTCTGACTTTCTCAATCAGCAGCAAGTTTTTTGGCATAGACTCTTTGAGCATCTTCATCGGCTTTTGCCATTGTAAGTTCATCAGTCATTGTAAACTTAAACATTAATAGATTTCTAAGTGAACATATATGTCTTAAATATCTTTAATTGACGTCACCGTCATAGCAAAAATGACGACAACTAACTTCACGACGTCAGTCGACACAGAAACATGACGTCACCTGATCCACAGACAGACAACTTATTTTTATATATATAATACTAGCTGTTGGGGTGGCGCTTCGCGCCACCCCAACACCTAGTTGGTGGGGCGCTTCGCGCCCCCCCAAGCCCCCCCGTACGCGTAAGTCGTTACGCGCCATATTAGTTACGTGCCATTGTAGTTGTGTCCCTTTGTCCCACCTGTGAATATAGATAGATTTATATATGTGTTTCAAACTACGTAAAAATTGCGAATATACAACATTCTTGGCTTTCCCATTGTCTGTCCATATACAAAGCCGTATGTACTAATAATGACGTCATATGCAAACGCTCTTTTTACAAACAAACAAACATGCATACACACAACTCGTTTTTATATAGATAGATAGATAGATAGATACAATACAAATTAACTACGTAAAACTTGTGAATATACAACAGTCTTCGCTGTCCCATTGTCTGTGCGTATAAATAGATTGTCAGGTTTACCGACCCTCAAAGATGCAACATACAATTGTACATTGGTAAAGCAATCTGTATTAAGATCTATACCGCATTTTTCTAGTGATTGCCCTTGAGCTTTGTTGATGGTGGTTGCAAATACTAATCGAATTGGGAATTGCAATCTTTTAAATTGAAAAAGCAGATCCGTTGGAATCATGGGAATGCGAGGAATAAGAACAGCCTCACCCTCATAAGGCTCTGTCAAGATTGTGGCCTCTATTAGGTTTTCCATTGTTTTTTTTTACGGCAAGTCGCGTGCCATTGCAAAGCTTTGGTGGGTTGATATTTCTTAAAAGTATTATTGGTGCGCCTATTTTTAGTTGTAGCACGTGTGGTGGAAACCCTGAAGGATCTATGGAATTTAAAAATTCAGATGGATAATTAACCGCTTCATTTGGTTCCAAAATACAAATTAACTGCGTAAAACTTGCGAATATACAACATTCTTCGCTGTCCAATTGTCGCTGCATATAAATAGATTGTCAGTTTTACCGACCCTCGAACATGCAACGTACAATTGTCCATGGGAAAAAACAATCAGTATTAAGATCTATACCACATTTTTCTAATGATTGACCTTGAGCTTTGTTAATGGTGATTGCAAATGCTAATCGAATTGGGAATTGCAATCTTTTAAATTGAAAAGGCAGATCCGTTGGTATCATGGGAATGCGAGGAATAAGAACAGCCTCACCCTCAAAAGGGCCCTGTCAAGATTGTGGCCTCTATTAGGTTTTCCATTGTTTTTTTTACGGCAAGTCGAGTGCCATTGCAAAGCTTTGGTGGGTTTATATTTCTTAAAAGTATTATTGGTACGCCCTATTTTTAGTTGTAGCATGTGTGGTGGAAACCCTGAAAGATCTATGGAATTTAAAAATTCAGATGGATAATTAACCGCTTCATTTGGTTCCAAAACTGTGTCGACTGACTTGTAAAGGACTGCCTGGTCTCGAATCTTGGTTAAAACAATATTGTTGATTTCGTGGACGTCTATATTTTAGGGTGCGAGAATCGCTCTTTTACTTAGCCATTTATTATTTTTATAATTTTTTAGAATATTCGGAAATACTTTTTCAATCAATTCATTTTTGGACGTCACTAAATTACAGAAATATGCAGGTAGTTGAAAACGTCCTGAAATTGAGTCTACTGGGAGCTTTCCGTTTCCCATTGCCAGCAATTGATCTGAAAATGTTTGACCAGAGTCATCGTTTTTGCAATCGGACACGCATATTTGTAGTTAATTTTAATGTTTTTACGTGTGCCCATAAATTAGAATTTTTCAGGCAAGCATTCATTTCGTCTGCAGGAGTTTATCTAGGTATTATAGGTAATGTTTGCCTGAAATCTCCCGCAAGCAATATTAATGTGCTGCCAAAGGGTTTCGACTTCCCTCGCAAATCTTTCAAGCATTGATCCAGAGCCTCGAGCGATTTTTTGTGTGCCATTGTGCACTCATCCCAAATAATAAGTTTGCATTGCTGCAATACTTTACCCATCCCAGATGATTTGGAAATATTGCACGTGGGAGTTTCTGTAGAATGCAAATTCAGAGGCAATTTCAAAGCGGAATGAGCAGTTCTTCCACCAGGCAGCAATGTTGCGGCTGTTCCGGACGACGCAATTGCCAACGCTATATCATTTTTTGATCGAATTGATGCCAGAATCAGTTTTATCACAAACGTTTTACCCAGTACCTCCTGGCGCATCCAAAAAGAAAATTTCTCCAACGTTGTTATCGACACAATGAATTATCGTATCATAAATGTCTTTTTGTTCCAACGTTAACTTGGAAATGTTATTTTGTACATACGACAATAGATCACTCGTACTGTAACTTTGTTCACGATCCAATTCTACACATGTCGAAACAGCAGCGATACGGTTAGGTGAAGGCATTCCCAAATCCTGAAGAGGTTTGTTTGCCATACGTACGCACAAATCTTCTATAACAACTAAAGTGTAGTTATAAATTTCTGATGTAAAATCAAAAGTCATATCTGACGTCTCTAACTGTTTTCGACGGAGTATATCTTCGGACATTTTTGACTTATATTTTTTCCCATAACTCTGTAGGAGCTGATGGAGAGCAAGTTGTTAAAATGATGCCAAACAATGCACGAATTTGACTTGGGGTTGACGTTTCGCACGCGTCATTGATGCAGTTATCCCAGTGTTGGTCATTCTCCAATAAATTCAGAGCTTGGCATGCACTACGGTAAGTGTCATGTATAGTACCATTTACAGTCCTCAAATACTCAAAGGATGTCGGACCGGGTACATTCACCAAAAGCAGGCGTAGAAAGAAGCATTCATGTTGATTGGGGTGAACGGTGTAGAGTCTTCCTATCGTGGTATCTTTGAAGATGGTAGGTTGGCCCGTCGACTGACTTACCCTGTTTTCGACGTTCAAATACTTTATTTTTAGTATTCCACGTGTAATACGAAGGCACTTCAGTATACAGCAGTTTTTTTGCAAAAGAATCATTTTTGCAAAGCGAAAAAAAGCTGCTAATGTTGTATCCGGTGGATTCAGGACTCTTTGTTGCACGTTGGTTTCCGTGAAATAAACACGTTGACCATTCTGTAAATGTACCGCTAAGTGAACAACAGCTGGACTACGTTCATGTATCGGAAATGAAAGAATTCGCCAAACAGCTTCATTACTGCTTATGTATCTTCCAGCCTGATATTGTACGATTTCATCGAAATCTTTGATTTCGGGCTGCAAGCCAAAAACTGCCATGTCACTGCCTTTGTTGACGTATTTACATATGTATTTGATTGCCTTTACGGAGTTACAGTATTCAACGTTTATGTGTGCATTAAATGTTTTTGATAATAATGGGGAATTTGGAACAACCCACTGGTTATCTACTTCGATGGTGGTACCGTTACGCTTCTTTATTATTGCTGTTTTACCGCCATCTTCAGTAGATCTTCTTCTATATTGTGGGTAACCATCATTGCCAGTAATTGTGTTTGATACTAAAAGTCGAGGATATTGCTTTGTGCATCTTCCTTTGGCCATGCATGGTGAATTTTCGTTCAGTGCACCGCAAGGTCCATGTATCATATTTTTTACAATAATATCATGTAACCCCTTATCGACATTTTTATCAGGTATTTCAGCGGAAATCACATCATCAGTTTCGTTCGAAGTAATTTTTTTATGTAGCCAGATTAGTATATGTGCGTGTGGCAAACCTCGGTTTTGCCATTCCACTGAGTACATCCAGCATCGCACTGACCCAAACACTTCAAGTTTTACAATGTAGTTTATCAGTGATTTCAACTTTTGCCGGAAGACACGGGCCGTAATGTCATGCCTATGAACCGCCCGATTGTCCTTGAAGTAAAAGCTGCAGTATCTCGTCCCAAGATTGATTACATGTAAATTTAATAAATAAATCTGGACGACCATAGAGACGAACATACGCAATAGCATCTTGAGCATATTCATGCATATGACGGGGACTGCCAGCATATGACGAAGGTAAAATTGTTAATCTTCCAACGTTTGTGGTATTACCGTCATTTATAACTGCATCTCGCAAATGAATGTATTGTTCAGAGCGGAGCTTGGTCTGATTCAGGCGGATATATAGCAAACGTTCTGATTCAATTTTAGCATACATATCAACGACGAATTGGTGAAACAATTCACGGCATTTTAAAATATAATTTTCTTCATCCTGCCGAATCATTAGTCTATAGGAATAATAATGCATTGCACTGCATTTCTTATTCATTTCTTTGTTAGTGGCTGGATTCATCAATTTAATATTAAAGTGATAGCCGTCGGCTCCATCCCAAAAAATGATAGGATATTGTAGGGCATCGTAACATCGATGAGTTTCAGCAATTCTTAACAACTGAGCGTTTCGCTTATGAAGAATAATATCTCGAGGTAAAAACTGATCACCGACCATAACGATTGCCACTTCGTCGATAGTTGGAGCATTGTATCTACGCACATGTTGGCCAGGAGGCGTTTTGTCAGCGGATATAACAATTTTATGCGTATCAGTAGGCATCAAATCGATGGCTGTTTTGAACAGACGCACTAAATTATTATTTTCGTGGAAAAGATGTTGCAATTGGGAAACGATTGTCCTTTCACCGTTGGGAGAAATTTCGCAACGTGCATTCAATTCAGAATTTCTATCACTGATGAAGTACAATTGTAAAAATTTATAATTCTCGCCTGAGAATGGTAGAAGGGACCCTGCTCTATGATAAATTTGCCCTTTTACTTTGAAAGTAGACATAAATTGATCTGGATTTTCGATTTGGGCTCTAAACGACGTCATTTGGAAACATGAGTTGTATTTTCTGATTTTTGACAAAAAACGCTTAGATTCTGACGTAGTTCCAGTAAGGAAAGTCTTCAATGGCTCTGGTGGTGCAGCCAATAGAGGAAGTTTAACCTTTCCTGAGGCACAACACATTCCCATTGTTTCACCATTGAATTTCAAGGCCTTGCAATAGGGACAAATTTTAGACATTTTTCCGATTTGAACACATCTACTCAAGCTATAATCATCGACTGGGTTGTACCTGAATGCCAGGCGATAACTTTCAGGTTGCTCTGATTCCTCGGCACGCTTTCTTTTCTTACTTTCTCTATCAGCAGCAAGCCTGATTTCTTGCTGTTCTTGTGATTCCTCGGCACGCTTTCTTTTCTTACTATCTCTATCAGCAGTAAGCCTGATTTCTTGCTGTTCTTGTAATTCCTCGGCACGCCTTCTTTTTTCACTTTTTCTTTTAGCAGCAAGTCTGCTTCCGCGTTGCTCTGGTAGTTCCTCGGCACGCTTTCTGTTCTTTCTTTCTCTATCAGCCTCAAGCCTGTTTCCTTGCTGTTCTTTTGATTCCTCGGCACGCTTTCTGTTCTTTCTTTCTCTATCAGCCTCAAGCCTGTTTCCTTGCTGTTCTTTTGATTCCTCGGCACGCCTTCTTTTTTCACTTTCTCTTTTAGCAGCAAGTCTGCTTTCGCGTTGCTCTGGTAGTTCCTCGGCACGCTTTCTTTTCTGACTTTCTCTATCAGCAGCAAGTTTTTTGGCATAGACTCTTTGAGCATCTTCATCGGCTTTTGCCATTGTAAGTTCATCAGTCAGTGTAAACTTAAACATTAATAGATTTCTACGTGAACATATGTCTTAAATATCTTGAATGACGTCACCGTCAAAGCAAAAATGACGACAACTAATTTCATGACGTCAGTCAACACAGAAACATGACGTCACCTGATCCACAGACAGACACACAGACAGACAACTTATTTTTATATATATAGATAGAAGATAGATAGATAGATGTCCCGTTGTCCCGGTCGTCATTTGTGTCCCGATGTCCCTGTGTGTAATTTCGTCAATCAGCAAACATGACGTCAGTCGACGCACAAACATGACGTCACTCGACACACACAAACACCGACAACTTATATATATATATATATGTATATATATATATATATATATATATATATATATATATATATATATATATATATATATATATATATATATATATATATATATATATATATATATATATATGTCTGTATATATCCATCTATCTTATATATATATATAAGAATATACTGTTTGTACCTCTGTTAATCTACTGTACTCTTTTACTTCTGTTCTCTAAAAAATCTACTGTGGTTTTGTGTTAAAGCGAAAAACAATTGCAATTCAAACCGCAAAATTAAAATAAGTGTTCATTCAAGTCCCAGATAAATGCAGTTTCTAACAGACTTTCCAAAAATTTGAAATCTCAAAAAAGACAGACCTACTTTGACTGCAGAAGAACATGCCACGAAAAATGTAACTATGTAATTTTGTCAAACTTACGTGGAAAAATTGAAGATTTTTATGCACCCAAGAAAACCAAAAGTTTGAAGCTTAGAAGAAAAAACCTTCATCCGGAACATCCCACAAACCAGTTATCCCTTTATATTAAAGGAAATTTTAGGGAACCTTTGGCATGTAAACGCTGAGGATGGCCTTGCTGTAATCTGGTCATTACCATTCCCTTCAATACTATTAGACCAAGGATGCTTATTAACCACAAAAAGATCCTGAAAATTCTCTCTGAAAATTACC
>NC_088879.1:22080234-22097520 GCF_032884065.1 Artemia franciscana | reverse complement strand
CAGTTAATTTGTATTGTATCTATCTATCTATCTATCTATCTATCTATATAAAAACGAGTTGTGTGTATGCATGTTTGTTTGTTTGTAAAAAGAGCGTTTGCATATGACGACATTATTAGTACATACGACTTTGTATATGCACAGACAATGGGAAAGCCAAGAATGTTGTATATTCGCAATTTTTACGTAGTTTGAAACACATATATAAATCTATCTATATTCACAGGTGGGACACAGGGACACAACTACATTGGCGCGTAACTAATATGGCGCGTAACGACTTACGCGCGCGGGGGGGCTTGGGGGGGCGCGAAGTGCCCCACCAACTAGGTGTTGGGGTGGCGCGAAGCGCTACCCCAACAGCTAGTATATATATATATATATATATATATATATATATATATATATATTAATATATATATATATATATATATATATATATATATATATATATATATATATATATAAATAAGTTGTGTGTCCGTTACGCCAAATTATATCTTGAAACTAATCATGAAACTAAACTGAAAAGCAAACTGAAACTAAAAATGTAGAAACTGGGAATTGCATAAATCTATATATATAAAAATAAGTTGTCTGTGTGTGGATCTGTGGATCTGTGGATCAGGTGACGTCATGTTTGTCCGCATATGACGTCTGAATTATTTCACACTAATACAAAAGAAGAAAAAAACTAAAAAAGGTAAAAACTACAAAAAAACTAAAAAGAAAAAAAAACTAAAAAAGCTAAAAAACTAAAAAAAACTAAAAAAAGGTAAAAATCTAATAACTAAAAAAAACTGAAAAAATTAAAAAAAGGCAAAAACTACAAAAAAAATAAAAACTAATAAAAAACTAAAAAAGCTAAAAAACTAAAAAAACTAAAAAAAACTAAAAAAAGGTAAAAAAACTAAAAAAAACTAAAAACTAAAAAAGAAAAAAACTAAAAAAAAGGAAAAAACTGAAAAATAAAAGAGAAAAAGAAAACTAAAAAAATATGAATAAATATATATAAAAATAAGTTGTTTGTGGGTTATGTCTGTCTGTCTGTCTGTCGAGTGACGTCGTGTTTGTCCGCATATGACGTCTGAATTATTTCACACTAATACAAAAGAAGAAAAAAAACTAAAAAAGGTAAAAACTACAAAAAAACTAAAAAGAAAAAAAACTAAAAAAGCTAAAAAACTAAAAAAAAACTAAAAAAAGGTAAAAAACTAAAAACTAAAAAAACTGAAAAAACTAAAAAAAGGCAAAAACTAAAAAAAAAACTAAAAACTAATAAAAAAACTAAAAAAGCTAAAAAACTAAAAAAACTAAAAAAACTAAAAAAAGGTAAAAAACAAAAAAAAACTAAAAACTAAAAAAGAAAAAACTAAAAAAAAGGAAAAAACTGAAAAATAAGAGAAAAAGAAAACTAAAAAAATATTAATAAAGAAGAAAAAAACTAAAAAAGGTAAAAACTACAAAAAAAAACTAAAAAGAAAAAAAAACTAAAAAAGCTAAAAAACTAAAAAAAACTAAAAAAAGGTAAAAATCTAATAACTAAAAAAAAACTGAAAAAAAAAGGCAAAAACTACAAAAAAATAAAAACTAATAAAAAAACTAAAAAAGCTAAAAAACTAAAAAAACTAAAAAAAACTAAAAAAAGGTAAAAAACTAAAAAAAACTAAAAACTAAAAAAGAAAAAAACTAAAAAAAAGGAAAAAACTGAAAAATAAAAGAGAAAAAGAAAACTAAAAAAATATGAATAAATATATATAAAATAAGTTGTTTGTGGGTTATGTCTGTCTGTCCGCATATGTCGTTGCGTGTTTGTCCGCATATGACGTCTGAATTATTTCACACTAATACAAAAGAAGAAAAAAAACTAAAAAAGGTAAATGACGACCGGGACACAGGGACACAACTACAATGGGGACGCCGGGGGGCACAGGGGGATATAAATGACGACCGGGACACCGGGACACAAGGAATATAAATGACGCCCGGGACACTCAAAGAGAAATCACAGACTGGAACACCGGGACACAAATGACGACCGGGACACAGGGAATATAAATGACGACCGGGACACAGGGACATAACTACAAAGGGGACGCCGGGGTGCACAGGGGGATATATAAATGACGATGGCGACTCAGGGAATGGTCGATTAGCAATCACCATCAACAAAGCTCAAGGGCAATCATTAGAATCATGAGGTATAGATCTGAATACGGATTGTTTTCCCATGGACCATTATATGTTGCATGTTCAAGAGTCGGTAAACCTGACAATCTATTTATATGCACAGACAATGGGACAGCAAAGAATGTTGTATATTCGCAAGTTTTACGTAGTTAAAAACATATATATATATATATATATATATATATATATATATATATATATATATATATATATATATATATATATATATCTATATTCACAGGTGGGACATAGGGACACAACTACAATGGCGCGTAACTAATATGGCGCGTAACGACTTACGCACGTGGGGGGGCTTGGGGGGGGCGCGAAGCGCCCCCGCCAACTAGGTGTTGGGGTGGCGCGAAGCGCCACCCCAACAGCTAGTATTTCTATAATTTTGAAAATTATTATAATTTTGAATTGCATATTCATTTTGACAATAGATTAAAGTAATTCGAAAACCTTATAACAGATATTTATAATTTTGAGGTTTATTATAAATTGTTGAGTGTTAGCCTGCTTGGCACGTAAAATTTTTTCTAACAGTCAATGTTAGAATGAACACTGACAAATTGAAAAAAATTGAAAAAGATAGAATGTTACCAAATCCTACAATGGCAGAAGAAACAGCCGAGGAAGCTGCTCAAAGAGTCAATGCCAAAAGGCTTGCAGCTAAAGAACGCAAAACCGCGCAGTTAGATGAACATCAACCTGGACAGCGAGAGTCAAAACGTATCAAAATTGAAAATGATAGCGATGATGATTCGGTTTAGGATTTTGACTTGGATAAGTTCATCAGTGCCTACCAGATTTTAGTTAAAAAAAACAAAGGTTCGGCGATATGTATTTACGTCAAAAAAATAAAGAAGAAAAAGAAAACTGAAACTAAAAATGTAAAAACTGTGAATTGCATAAATATTTCAAAATATTTTGACAATAGATTAAAGTAATTCGAAAACCATAAAACAGATACTTAAAATTTGAGGTTTACTATAAATTGTTGAGCTTTAGCATGCTTGGCACGTGAAGATTTTCCAACTGTCAATGTTAGAATGAACATTGACAAATTGAAAAACTATTGAAAAAGATAGAATGTTACCAAATTGAAAAAATAAAACTGAAAAAAGAATAAAGGTAAAAAACTAAAAAAAAACTAAAAAGAAAAAAACTAAAAAAAACTAAAAAATTAAAAAGTTAAAAAAAGAAAAAACCTAAAAAGAAAAAACCTAAAAAAAAATAAAAAAATGTAAAAAACTAAAAAGAAAACAAAACTATAAAAAAGCTAAAAAACTAAAAAAAGAAAACACTAAAAAAAAATGGGAATTGCACAAATATAACAATTTATATTCCCTGTGATATAAGTAATATATATAATACTATAATACTTATAAGTATACTATATATAGTATACTTATAAGTATACACTTATAAGTGTACTAGTATATACTTATAAGTATATACTTATAAGTATACTAATATATACTATATATAATACTTATAAGTAATATATGTAATTCGAAAACCTTAAAACAGACCCAAAATTTTGAGATTAATTATAAATTGTTGAGCTTTAGCACGCTTGGCACATAAAGATTTTTCCAAGTGTCAATGTTAGAATGAACACTGACAAATTGAAGAAAACAAATCAATAAAAAGAAGAAACTAAAAAAAAAAAAATAAAAAAAGAAAAAACTAAAAAAGAAAAAAACTAAAAAAGAAACTATATCTATTTATATAAAAATAAGTTGTATATATGCATTTTTGTTTGTTTTTGGGTTTGAATTTGACGTCATTATAAGTATATAAGGCTTTGTATATGACGTCATTAAAAGATGACACTACAGACCGGGACACAAGGACACAAATGACGACCGAGACACAGGGAATATAAATGACGACCGGGACACCTAAAGAGAAATTACAGACCGGGACACCGGGACACAAATGACGACCGGGACACCAGGACAGAGGGAATATAAATGACGACCGGGACACTCAAAGAGAAAATACAGACTGGGATACCGGGACACAAATGACGACCGGGACACAAATGACGACCGGGACACAGGGAATATAAATGACGAACAGGACACAGGGAAACAACTACAACGGGGACGCCGGGGACACAGGGGGGTATATAAATGACGACGGGGACACAGGGAATGTTCGATTAGCAATCACCATCAACAAAGCTCAAGAGAAAAAAATAATTTAGCGTTGGCAATTGCGTCGTCTGGAATAGCCGCAACGTTGCTGCCTGGTGGAAGAACTGCTCATTCCGCTTTGAAATTGCCTCTGAATTTGCATTCTACAGAAACTCCCACGTGCAATATTTCCAAATCATCTGGGACGGGTAAAGTATTGCAGCAATGTAAACTTATTATTTGGGACGAGTGCACAATGGCACACCAAAAATCGCTTAACCACAAAAAGATCCTGAAAATTCTCTCTGAAAATTACCAAAGGCAAACATTCTTAGACCTGGTAACAAAATCCCTTATCTATCAAATATGCGAAGGTGACTATCAGAATATAAAGAAAATCACCGTAAATATATTTCAAGAAGATGAGAATTTCGGATCCAAATTACCCTCGGGATGGATGTTATAGTGTATGAGTGAGAATTTGGCAAAGATTCAATCAATTCAATTGATTTCAATTGATTTTGAATGTTTAAAAGCCCCTTTTTCCTCAGCCCAAATTGTGTCGCAAAGCAATTCGTGAAAAAATGCAAAGGTTTTACATCGTCAATGGATTGAGAAATTTTGCCCCCCCCCAAAAGGATTATTATTGTATTTCATTCAACTAAAAGGCAATCACTTTGACAGAGATAATGTAATAATTGATTTAAAATAATGATCATAAATAAACCATTTTAGAACCTTAATAAAAATTACTGATTAGATTCAGCATATCAAATAACCCTGTTACAGGGGTGTCAGGCTGCAAAAATGTGGAATCTACAAAAATATGGAATTTTGTATCAAGGATCAAGGATTATCCTTGATACAAAATTATTAGTGATACAAAATTATTTATGATACAAGGATTATTAGATCAAGGATGCGGGTTTATTTGTTGTTTTTTTTCCCAGGGGGTCATCATATCAACCCAGTGGTCCTAAAATACAGTGAGAGGGCTCATTGGAACGGGATCTAAAAGCTTATTGTGCTTTTTAAGTGACTAAAAAGATTGAAGGACTTTTAGGCTCCCTCTCCCACCCCTTTTCCCCAAATTTCTCCGATCAAAAGTTTGCGATAGCTATTTTAGCTTTCTACCAAGAGAAAAACTCTTTAAGCTATAAATCTACTCATTGTTTACGCATATTATTTGTTATTGGGAAACATGCATGCATTTTAGGGTGAGGGGACATTTGTACCCCTACACTGGGGGAATTTAAAAGAATTCTGACCCAAAATTCTTTTTATACGTTTTGCTTTCTCTTCTCCGTTGCAATTTTACGCGGAGAGTTGGTTATGGGAATTTGTCCTGGATAAATTTTCACCACTTTTTGAACTATCGAGAGGATATTTCCATTGGGAGAATATTTCTCCGTGGAAGTGATGCAAGATTTCCTGGAATTATTTAAAAAACTAGCATACACTAAATAAGAAATAGGTTTTTCAGCTGAAAGTAAGGAGCTAAATTAAACCTTAAAACGAACCAAAATTACTGCACATGTGAAGAGGGCTCGCTTCTCCTCAATGCCATACTCTTTACTCTGAAGTTTGAATTTTGTCCCAATTCTTTAAGAACGACTCCTAAAACACAAATGTTGTTTACTTAGAACAATGAGAAGCTTTAAAGTTCACTAAAAAACTTCAGGGTAGGTGTGAGTTAGGTTTTCAGGAGAAGGCAAACTCCTTCCTATACCTAATAATTTCTCTACGTTTTAACGTCGCTCCTTACTTTCAGTTGAAGAAACTTATTTTGTTTATTTTAATGTAAGGGTTTAATCGCGTAACTACTAACAGGAATAAGTTATCATGTTTTTGTCAAATCCTGATTTTTTTTTTTTTAAAGGGAGATGCGTGGTTTCCGCTTGACAACGACGATATATTGTTAATTTTAGGTTCTCCATCACTAGTTCATGGCTTACGAGGTCACTACTAACAGGCTTACAACTAACACTACTAACAGGCCACTACTAACATGACTTACGAGGTAACTACTAATAGGAATAAGTTATTATATTTTTTTACGGCCTGAAAAATATCTAAAAAGGGAGATACGTGGTTTCCGATTGACAATGACGATATATTTGTTAATTTTAGGTTTTCCATCACTAGTTAATGGCTTACGAGGTCCGTTGTTTCATGTTGAGCCCCCTTCCCGTTGGATATTTTCCAATTCAACCGAGTCACATCTTCATTGTTCGGCTATTGGATATCCACTCCCAGAAGTCTCTTGGATAGACTGTAAGGTAAGCCAAATGAGCCATTCCTGGGTGCAAGAGATCCTTAGTTTGGTGAATGGGATTTTACGTCAAAAGAACTATTCGGTTTTCCGATGATTGCGCAGCGGCAACTTTAAATCCGCCATATTTTAAGATATCAAAAATTTGAATTGGGAAGACGATTGGGAGGACGGAAGTCGTACTTTAGCCAAAGACATAAGTTTTATTTATTTTTTTTTACTTTACAGTCGGCTTAAGACACAAGAGACTTATTTTTTTATTAATATTTTTTTTTTTACTGTCAGCTTAAAATATAAGATCTCACTTAAGCCGTCTGGATATGTTAAACATTTCTTTGAATATTTGAATATTCTCATAACTTTTATGTTTTTTCTTACTGTTCACAATTAAGAAATACCTGATTTTGCCAAATATTGTTACATGTACTTTTCTGTCTTTAAACTTAAAAATCTACCTTTAGTTGGAGGCTCTAATATAGATAATATCTATATATATAAAAATAAGTTGTCTGTGTGTGTGTGTGTCTGTCGAGTGACGTCATGTTTGTGTGTCGACTGACGTCATGTTTTCGACTGACGAAATTACAGACCGGGACATCGGGACACAAATGACGACCGGGACACCGGCAAATAGGGAATATAAATGACGACCGACACTCAAAGAGAAAGCGACCGGGACACAAGGAATGTTCGATTAGCAATCACCATCAACAAAGCACCGGGATACAAATGACGACCGGGACACAGGGAGTATAAATGACGACCAGGACATAAGTAAAAAAAAACTAAAAAAAAACTAAAAAAAAGGTAAAAACTACAAAAAAACTAAAAAGAAAAAAAACACTAAAAACTAATAAAAAACTAAAAAAGCTAAAAAACTAAAAAAAACTAAAAAAGAAAAAAAGAAAAAAAGGTAAAAAAGGTAAAAAAATGAAAAATAAAGGAGAAAAACAAAACTAAAGAAAATAAAAATAAAAAAAACTGAAAGAAAAAAGAAAAAAAACTAAAAAAACCAAAAAAACCAAAAAAAGTAAAAACCAAAAAAAACTATAAAGAAAAAAGGGGAAAAATACAAAAATTTATTTCATCATATACCATTTCAAACACGAATGTATACACAGACCGGGACACCGGGATACAAATGGCGACCAGGACACAGGGAATATAAATGACGACCGGGACACAGAGACACAACTACAACGGGGACTCCGGGGGGCACAGGGGGATATATAAATGACGACGGGGACACAGGGAATGTTCGATTAGCAGTCACCATCAACAAAGCTCAAGGGCAATCATTAGAATCATGAGTTATAACTAAAAAAACTAAAAAAAGGTAAAAAACTAAAACCTAAAAAAAAGACCAATTCAAAAACGAATGTATATACAAACCAGGACACCGGGACACAAATGACGACCGGGACACCGGGAGACAAGAAATATAGATGACGCCCGGGACACTCAAATAGAAATCACAGACTGGGACACCGGGACACAAATGACGACCGGGACACAGGGAATATAAATGACGACCGGGACACAGGGACACAACTACAACTGGGACGCTGGGGGGCACAGGGGGATATATAAATGACGACGGCGACACAGGGAATGGTCGATTAGCAATCACCATCAACAAAGCTCAAGGGCAATCATTAGAATCATGAGGTATAGATCTGAATACGGATTGTTTTCCCATGGACCATTATATGTTGCATGTTCAAGAGTCGGTAAACCTGACAATCTATTTATATGCACAGACAATGGGACAGCAAAGAATGCAGACAATGGGACAGCAAAACATATATATATATATATATATATATATATATATATATATATATATATATATATATATATATATATATATATACTAGCTGTTATATATATATACTAGCTGTTGGGGTGGTGCTTCGCGCCACCCCAACACCTAGTTGGTGGGGCGCTTCGCGCCCCCCCAAGCCCCCCCCGCGCACGTAAGTCGTTACGCGCCATATTAGTTACGCGCCATTGTAGTTGTGTCCCTGTGTCCCACCTGTGAATAGAGATAGATATAAATATATGTTTTTAACTACGTAAAACATGCGAATATACAACATTCTTCGCTTTCCCATTGTCTGCGCAGGTTTACTGACTCTTGAACATGCAACATATAATTGTCCATGGGAAAAACAATCCGTATTCAGATCTATACCTCATTATTCTAATGATGTGTCCCTGTGTCCCGGTCGTCATTTATATTCCCTGTGTCCCGGTCGTCATTTGTGTCCCGGTGTCCCAGTTTGTAATTTCTCTTTGAGTGTCCCGGTCGTCATTTATATTCCCTGTGTCCCGGTGTCCCGGTCGTCATTTGTGTCCCGGTGTCCCGGTCTGTAATTTCTATTCGAACAATCCCTGTGTCCCGGTCGTCATTTATATATCCCGCCTGTGCCCCAGCGTCCCCGTTGTAGTTGTGTCCCTGTATCCCGGTCGTCATTTATATTCCCTGTGTCCCGGTCGTGATTTGTGTCCGGGTGTCCCAGTCTGTAATTTCTCTTTGAGGTTCCCGGTCGTCACTTATATTCCCTCTGTCTCGGTCGTCATTTGTGTCCCGGTCTGTAATTTCTCTTTGAGTGTTTTTTCTTTTTAGTTTTTTTTTAGTTTTTTACGTTTTTCTTTTTTCAGTTTTCTTTTTCTTCTTTATTTTTCAGCGTCACTATGAAGTACATATCGACGAACCTTTGTTTTTTTAACTTAAATCTGGTAGGTATTGATGACCTTATCCAAGTCAAAATCCCAAACCCAATCATCATCGCTATCATTTTCAGTTTTGATATGTTTTGACTCTCGCTGTTCAGGTGGATTTTCATCTAACTGCGCGGTTTTGCGTTCTTTAGCCGCAAGCCTGTTTTCTTGCTGTTCTTGTGATTCCTCGGAATGCTTTCTTTTCTTACTTTCTCTATCAGCAGCAAGTTTTTTGGCATAAACTCTTTAAGCAGCTTCCTCGGCTGTTGCCATTGTAGGTTCTTCAGTCATTTTACAATTAAACATTTTTCCGTGAACAAATGTCTTAAATACCGTTAATGACGTCATCGTCATAGCAAAAATGACGACAACTAACTTCATGACGTCAGTCGACACAGAAATATGACGTCACCTGACAGACAGACAGACACACAGACAGACAACTTATTTTTATATATATAGATATATATATACTAGCTGTTGGGGTGGCGCTTTGCGCCACCCCAACACCTAGTTGGTGGGGGCGCTTCAGGCCCCCCCAAGCCCCCCCGCGCGCGTAAGTCGTTACGCGCCATATTAGTTACGCGCCATTGTAGTTGTGTCCCTATGTCCCACCTGTAAATATATATATATATATATATATATATATATATATATATATATATATATATATATATGTTTTTAACTACGTAAAACTTGCGAATATACAACATTCTTTGCTGTCCCATTGTCTGTGCATATAAATAGATTGTCAGGTTTACCGACTCTTGAACATGCAACATATAATGGTCCATGGGAAAACAATCCGTATTCAGATCTATACCTCATGATTCTAATGATTGCCCTTGAGCTTTGTTGATGGTGATTGCTAATCGAACATTCTCTGTGTCCCCATCGTCATTTATATATCCCCCTGTGCCCCCCGGCGTCCCCGTTGTAGTTGTGTCCCTGTGTCCCGGTCGTCATTTATATTCCCTGTGTCCCGGTCGTCATTTGTATTCCGGTGTCCCAGTCTGTATATACATTCGTTTTTGAAATGGTAAATGATGAAATAAATTTTTGTATTTTTCCCCTTTTTTCTTTTTAGTTTTTTTTTGGTTTTTACATTTTTTTAGTTTTTTAGTTTTTTTTCTTTTTTCTTTTTAGTTTTTTTTTTATTTTTGTTTTTCTCCTTTATTTTTCTTTTTGTTTCCTTTTTTTAGTTTTTATTATTTTTTAGTTTTTTTTAGTTTTTTAGCTTTTTTAGTTTTTTTTATTAGTTTTTAGTTTGTTTTTTTCTTTTTAGTTTTTTTGTAGTTTTTACCTTTTTTTTAGTTTTTTTTTTACTTATGTCCTGGTCGTCATTTATACTCCCTGTGTCCCGGTCGTCATTTGTGATGGTTTGTTGACGGTGTTTTGTTGATGGTGATTGCTAATTGAACATTCCTTGTGTCCCGGTCGCTTTCTCTTTGAGTGTCCCGGTCGTCATTTATATTCCCTATGTGCCGGTGTCCTGGTCGTCATTTGTGTCCCAATGTAATTTCGTAATTTCGTCAGTCGAAAACATGACGTCAGCCGACACAGAAACATGACGTCACCTGACACACAGACAGACAGACAGACAACTTATTTTTATATAGATACTTATTTTTATATAGATACTAGCTTGGTGGGGGCGCTTCGCGCCCCCCCCAAGCCCCCCCCCCGCGCGTAAGTCGTTACGCGCCATAATAGTTACGCGCCATTGTAGTTGTGTCCCTATGTCCCACCTGTGAATATAGATATATATATATATATATATATATATATATATATATATATATATATATATATATATATATATATATATATATATATATATATATATATATATATATATATATATATATATATATATATATATATATATATATATATATATATGGTTTTAACTACGTAAAACTTGCGAATATACAACATTCTTTGCTGTCCCATTGTCTTTGCATATAAATAGATTGTCAGGTTTACCGACTCTTGAACATGCAACATATAATGGTCCATGGGAAAACAATCTGTATTCAGATCTATACCTCATGATTCTAATGATTGCCCTTGAGCTTTGTTGATGGTGATTGCTAATCGACCATTCCCTGCCCCGATGTCCCGGTCGTCATTTATATCCCCCTGTTTCCCCCGGTATCCCCGTTGTAGTTGTGTCCCTGTGTCCCGGTCGTCATTTATATTCCCTGTGTCCCGGTCGTCATTTGTATCCCGGTGTCCCGGTCTGTATATACATTCGTTTTTTAGTTTTGTTTTTCTCCTTTATTTTTTTCCTTTTTTTTTCTTTTTTAGTTTATTTAGATTTTTAGATTTTTTAGTTTTTTTATTAGTTTTTAGTTTTTTTTCTTTTTAGTTTTTTTGTAGTTTTTACCTTCTTTTTAGTTTTGTTAGTTTTTTTTTTACTTATGTCCTGGTCGTCATTTATACTCCCTGTGTCCCGGTGCTTTGTTGATTGCTAATCGAACATTCCTTTTGTCCTGGTCGCTTTCTCTTTGAGTGTCGTCATTTATTTTTTTCTTTTTTAGTTCTTTTAGTTTTTACCTTTTTTAGTTTTTTTTAGTTTTTTAGATGAAAATTTTTTTTAGTTTTTTCCTTTTTTTCTTTTTAGTTTTTTATTGGTTTTTACCTTTATTTTAGCTTATTTTTCAGTTTTTTTCCTTTTTTTTATTTTTTTTTTATTTTTTATTTTTTTTTAGTTTTTTACCTTTTTTTAGCTTTTTTACTTTTTTTTATTAGTTTTTAGTTTTTTTTGTAGTTTTTGCCTTTTTTTAGTTTTTTCAGTTTTTTTTTTAGTTTTTTATTGGTTTTTACCTTTATTTTAGCTTATTTTTCAGTTTTTTCCTTTTTTTAGTTTTTTTTAGTTTTTAGTTTTTTTAGTTTTTTACCTTTTTTTAGTTTTTTTAGTTTTTTTAGTTTTTTAGCTTTTTTATTTTTTTTTATTAGTTTTTAGTTTTTTTGTAGTTTTTGCCTTTTTTTAGTTTTTTAGTTTTTTAGCTTTTTTATTAGTTTTTAGTTTTTTTTGTAGTTTTTGCCTTTTTTTAGTTTTTTTAGTTTTTTAGCTTTTTTATTTTTTTATTAGTTTTTAGTTTTTTTTTGTAGTTAGTTTTTTTAGTTTTTTACCTTTTTTTAGTTTTTTTTTAGTTTTTTTAGTTTTTTAGCTTTTTTATTTTTTTATTAGTTTTTAGTTTTTTTTGTAGTTTTTGCCTTTTTTTAGTATTTTTAGTTTTTTAGCTTTTTTATTAGTTTTTAGTTTTTTTTGTAGTTTTTGCCTTTTTTTTAGTTTTTTTAGTTTTTTAGCTTTTTTATTTTTTATTAGTTTTTAGTTTTTTTTGTAGTTTTTGCCTTTTTTTAGTTTTTTCAGTTTTGACGTCACCTGATCCAGTTTTTTCAGGTGACATCACCTGATCCAAATAGATTGTCAGGTTTACCGACTCTTGAACATGCAACATATAATGGTCCATGGGAAAACAATCTGTATTCAGATCTATACCTCATGATTCTAATGATTGCCCTTGAGCTTTGTTGATGGTGATTGCTAATCGACCATTCCCTGTCCCGGTCGTCATTTATATCCCCCTGTTTCCCCCGGTGTCCCCGTTGTAGTTGTGTCCCTGTGTCCCGGTCGTCATTTATATTCCCTGTGTCCCGGTCGTCATTTGTATCCCGGTGTCCCGGTCTGTATATACATTCGTTTTTTAGTTTTGTTTTTCTCCTTTATTTTTTTCCTTTTTTTTTCTTTTTTAGTTTATTTAGATTTTTAGATTTTTTAGTTTTTTTATTAGTTTTTAGTTTTTTTATTAGTTTTTAGTTTTTTTTTCTTTTTAGTTTTTTTGTAGTTTTTACCTTCTTTTTAGTTTTGTTAGTTTTTTTTTTTACTTATGTCCTGGTCGTCATTTATACTCCCTGTGTCCCGGTGCTTTGTTGATTGCTAATCGAACATTCCTTTTGTCCTGGTCGCTTTCTCTTTGAGTGTCGTCATTTATTTTTTTCTTTTTTAGTTCTTTTAGTTTTTACCTTTTTTAGTTTTTTTTTAGTTTTTTAGATGAAAATTTTTTTTAGTTTTTTCCTTTTTTTCTTTTTAGTTTTTTATTGGTTTTTACCTTTATTTTAGCTTATTTTTCAGTTTTTTCCTTTTTTTTAGTTTTTTTTATTTTTTATTTTTTTTAGTTTTTACCTTTTTTTAGTTTTTTTAGTTTTTTTAGTTTTTTAGCTTTTTTACTTTTTTTATTAGTTTTTAGTTTTTTTGTAGTTTTTGCCTTTTTTTTAGTTTTTTCAGTTTTTTTTTAGTTTTTTATTGGTTTTTACCTTTATTTTGGCTTATTTTTCAGTTTTTTCCTTTTTTTTAGTTTTTTTTAGTTTTTAGTTTTTTTAGTTTTTTTTTTTACCTTTTTTTAGTTTTTTTATTTTTTTTAGTTTTTGAATGATTGTTACCTAAGCACTAAAGGTAATTGCCAACCTGCGGTTTGCGTTGCGTCATTTATATAGTTATTCCAAAACCATTTGCACAAAAAAAAGCTTTATTATCTGTTCTTTTAAAGAAACCTCTCAAATGACCTTTCTATTGTACAGGTTAAAAATCCTTACAACATTTTGCTTTAAATATTATAGAACATGTCTACATTTCTTCTGAAAAGTCTAGGCCTACCTTTTGATCCCACTGAATTTTGATCCAAATCAGGTTTTGGATTGTTTTTGACCACACTTGTCAATTGTTTTAGAATGTTCTACAACAACGGAGTTTTCAGCCCTTTGAATTGTTTCTTAATGGTATTTTTCAGCCCTTTGAATTGTTTCTTAATGGTATATCTTATGAACAATTGTTTCTACAAAAAAATTGATGCAATAAACATTCACTGGTTCTTTAAAACATATATACCAGTGATAATAATGCAATTGTATCTCTTTTGGCCTGAACATTATTTTTGTATCCTGAGAAAACTATCTGATATTACTTCCCTACCAGAGTTCTAGAAACAGGATGTGAAGTCATAAAATAAACATGATCACTAACAGAAACGATTTATAGAACTAAGTATCCATACTTATGGGTGAGACCTACCCGGGGAAATCTTCCAGATCAAATCTCGATTGAATTTCAGTTAAAACTTCCCTATTTATTCCTGCTTACCTGAATAGAACTACAAAAAAACAAAACCTTGGAGGAACAATCTTCGAAAGTGTTTTAAGTTATAGACTAAAAAGTTCTGCTTTAGCTCACACACCTGGGTCAAGGAAAATCAACGCCATCCTTTTTTGGCTCAAGGTGTGGATTATATGCTGCTGTCTAAAGCATAATACCATATTTCTCAACTCAGATGGGGATCTATACTTTCTATGAAACTCACACCATTACCAATTTCTACAATAAACTAAAATCGGTGGCAGAAAAAAATTAACTAAACCAGGAAAAACTAAAATTTTGCTCTCACAACACCGAAAAAATTTAAAGATTTATTCGGAAGTTTAAAAATGCTTTTGAAAATTCCCCTTGCCCCCTTTAACAGACGTTTTTCATATTATGCTGGACCAATTTAAAGTAACAATAACGAAACGGATTTTTTCTTTGCAAACAGTTCGTGGTAACGAACTGTAGTAAGGAGTGACCCGGCTCAATTGTAACCAAAACCCTAAAAAACGGAATTTGATACCAATAGTTACATCAAAAGAATTTAATTTTAATGTTGATTTTAAATATATAAGTTTCATCAAGTTTAGTCTTACTTATCAAAAGTTACGAGCCTGAGAAAATTTGCCCTATTTTAGAAAATAGGGAAAACACCCTCTAAAAGACATAGAATCTTAATGGAAATCACACCATCAGATTCAGCGTATCAGAGAACCCTGCTGTACAAGTTCCAAGCTCCTATCTACAAAAATGTGGAATTTTGTATTTTTTGCCAGAAGACAAATCACGGATGCGTGTTAATTTGTTTTTTTTTTTTTTCCCGGGGGTGATCGTATTGACCCAGTGGTCCTAGAATTTTGCGAGAAGGTTCATTAGAACGGAAATGAAAAGTTCTAGTGCCCTTTTAAAGTGACCAAAAAAATTGGAGGGAACCTAGGCCCCCTCCCACGCTCATTTTTCCCAAAGTCGTCGGATGAAAATTCTGAGATTGCCATTTTATTCAGCATAGTTGAAAAACCTTATAACTATGTCTTTGGGGACGACTTACTCCCCCACAGTCCCCGTGGGAGGGGCTGCAAGTTGCACATTTTGACCAGTGTTTGCATATAGTAATGGTTATTGGGAAGTGTAGATACGTCTTCAGGGGGATTTTTTGGTTGGGGGGGGGGGAGGTTGGAGGAATTTCATTCAATGGAGGAGTTTGTCATGGGGGAAGAAGATTTCCGTAAAAGGGGCGCAGTATTTTCTAGCATTATTTAAAAAAAAGCAATGAGAAAATAAATATGAAAAAGTTTTTTTCAACTGGAAGTAAGGAGTAGCATTAAAACTTAAGACGAACCGAAATTACTTCGTATATGAAAGGACTGCTTCCTCATCAACGCCCCCACTCTTTACGCTAAAGTTTGACTCTTTCTCTTAATTCTACTTTTTAAAACAGTAAGAAACTTTAGCGTAAAGAGCGGGGCGTTGAGTGATGGAAGCAGAGCCCTTTCATATAAGAAGTAATTTCTGTTCGTTTTAAGTTTTAATGTCTTCTTAAATGTCGTTCCACTTCCCGTTAAAAAAAACTTGTTGTTTTGATTTAATTTCTGAACGCTTTTGAATCAATGCATGTTTTGATTTTGGCTCTCCGCAGAAGAATAATTAAAATGAATTTTTGCATATTTTTTTTATTTTTTTTACTAAATGGCTTTCAGATAATTTGGATCGAATGATTTTGAGAAAAAATGAGCAGGGGAGGAAGCCTAGTTGCCCTCCGATTATATGGTTACTTAAAAAGGCAACTAGAATTTTTAGTTTTTTACGAATCTTTTTATTAGTAAAAGATATACGTAACTTATAAATTAGCTTACGTAAAGAACTTTTGTATTCTCATGTTTTTATTACACATATGAGAGGGTTCGCCCCCTTGTCAGTACCTCTCTCTTTACACCAAATCTTAAATTTTGTCCCAATTCATTAAGAATGACCCCTGAATCAAAAAAGCCGTAGAATAAACAGTTGAAATTACTAAAAATACTTTAGTGTAAAGAGCGAGGTATTAGGGGGAGGTGAGCCCCTCATATGGGTAATAATTTGTGTTTGTTTTAAGTTTTAATGCTGCTCCTTACTTCTCGCTGAAAAAAACTATTTCATATTTATTTTTTCATTGTTTTTATAAATAATGCTAGTAAATCCTGCGCTCCCTTCGTGGAAATTTTCTTCCCCCATGACAAATTCCTCGATGGAAAGCTCCCCCAGCATATCCTCTCTTCTCAACCCCTCCCCCAACCAAAAAATCCTCCTGAAAATGCCTGTACACTTCCCAATAGTCATTACTATATGTAAGCACTGGTTAAAGTTTGTAACTTATTGCCCCTCCCACGGGGACTGTGGGGGAGTAAGTCGTCCCCAAAGACATAGTTATAAGGTTTTTCGAGCTATCTCAGAATTTTGATCCGTTGACTTTGGGAAAATAATTAGCGTGGGAGGGGGCCTAGGTGCCCTCAAATTTTTTGGTCACTTAAAAAGGGCACTAGAACTTTTCACTTCCGTTAGAATGAGACCTCTGTTTCATTACGATTTTCTATGACAATTCCAGGCGGTGACACTAAATGGCTGACACACGTTAGAATTTAAAACACTTTCTTGAATAAGACTTTTCCTTATTACCGATATTCAGACCAAACCATAGACATCAAGGCAAGCCGTTGAAATTCAGGCAAGCTCATAGAAATCATATTCGTATTGTAGAAATTGAGGGCAACCTCTAAAATCATGACCAATACCTAAAAACTATGACCAATGCAAAGAAATCCACATGAATTCATAAA